>NC_091466.1:23920882-24195882 GCF_027789765.1 Dendropsophus ebraccatus | reverse complement strand
CATATAACGGTAAATAACGGCCATTATTTCAATAAATGGCGGCCATCCACTCAATTTCACCATTGTGTGAACAGAGCCTTTCTGTGTTTTTAATCCACTCCTGGTTTTGGTTGCAATACTGACTGAAATATACTGACTGAAATATACATATACTGACTGAAATATACGTAGTGTGAACGCAGCCCTAGGGTGCATTCACACAGACAGATTATCTGACTCATTTTTGAAGCCAAAGTCAGGAATGGAGTTTATGGTCTGTTCCTGACTTTGGCTTCAAAAATCTGTCAGATAAATCTCTCTGTGTAAAGGCAACCCCAAGGTACTATGGTGCACACCTGGAGCTGGGTTCCCTTTAATCCAATAGATGTATATCTTGGTATAGCTCTCATTACATACTATATAGCATGTGAGAAAGCACTAGGTTTAAAGAAGTACTCAGGGGCTTGAGACATCTCAACCAGAGGTGAGACATGGCTCTGATACGGGGTTGAAGGTGCGCGATGGGACTCACACATCTTGATTAGAGTATTGGGGCTGGCCTTCACAGCCCCAATTCACATCACAAGGGATGTTCGTGGCTGGGAACACTGACCCCAATACTATGATTCTGTGGCATCTACTTTCCCTGCACCGATTTGGGGAGGATAATAGTAGATAAGGGCCAGAGTGGTCCTTGAAAGATGGGCCGCTAGCCTGTCACTCAAGGGCCAGTGCTGTGTGCTTGCCCCCCAGGCTAAAACTTGCCAGCCAGCCCCTGGAGCCCACCCATCTCTCCCCTACTCCAAAGCAGCCAGGCCCTATTTTCTAGTCTTTGCCAAAACCTATAGCAAGGAAACATATTCTCCTTGCTATCCTTACTCCCTGCCTGCTTATTTAACACACATATGACAGGAACCTAGGTGAAACATACATTCCATCCACTACTTTGCCCCTGGTCCTGTCACAGTGTGTATATGTAAGTAATGTCTGTAACACTGGTGTATATGTGTGTATATGTAAGTAATGTCTGTAACACTGGTGTATATGTGTGTATATGTAAGTAATGTCTGTAACACTGGTGTATATGTGTGTATATGTAAGTAATGTCTTTAACACTGGTGTATATGTGTGTATATGTAAGTAATGTCTGTAACACTGGTGTATATGTGTGTATATGTAAGTAATGTCTGTACCACTGGTGTATATGTGTGCATATGTAAGTAATGTCTGTAACACTGGTGTATATGTGTGTATATGTAAGTAATGTCTGTAACACTGGTGTATATGTGTGTATATGTAAGTAATGTCTGTAACACTGGTGTATATGTGTGTATATGTAAGTAATGTCTTTAACACTGGTGTATACTGTATGTGTGTATATGTAAGTAATGTCTGTAACACTGGTGTATATGTGTGTATATATGTAAGTAATGTCTGTAACACTGGTGTATATGTGTGTATATGTAAGTAGTGTCTGTAACACTGGTGTATATGTGTGTATATGTAAGTAATGTCTGTAACACTGGTGTATATGTGTGTATATGTAAGTACTGTCTGTAACACTGGTGTATATGTGTTTATATGTAAGTAATGTCTGTAACACTGGTGTATATGTGTGTATATGTAAGTAGTGTCTGTAACACTGGTGTATATGTGTGTCTATGTAAGTAATGTCTGTAACACTGGTGTATATGTGTGTGTGTGTATATGTCAGTAAGGTCTGTAACACTGGTGTATATGTGTGTATATGTAAGTAATGTCTGTAACACTGGTGTATATGTGTGTATATGTAAGTAGTGTCTGTAACACTGGTGTATATGTGTGTATATGTAAGTAATGTCTGTAACACTGGTGTATATGTGTGTGTATGTAAGTAATGTCTTTAACACTGGTGTATACTGTATGTGTGTATATGTAAGTAGTGTCTGTAACACTGGTGTATATGTGTGTGTGTGTATATGTCAGTAAGGTCTGTAACACTGGTGTATATGTGTGTATATGTAAGTAATGTCTGTAACACTGGTGTATATGTGTGTATATGTAAGTAGTGTCTGCAACACTGGTGTATATGTAAGTAATGTCTGTAACACTGGTGTATACTGTATGTGTGTATATGTAAGTAATGTCTGTAACACTGGTGTATATGTGTGTATATGTAAGTAGTGTCTGTAACACTGGTGTATACTGTATGTGTGTATATGTAAGTAATGTCTGTAACACTGGTGTATATGTGTGTATATGTAAGTAGTGTCTGTAACACTGGTGTATATGTGTGTATATGTAAGTAATGTCTGTAACACTGGTGTATATGTGTGTATATGTAAGTAGTGTCTGTAACACTGGTGTATATGTGTGTATATGTAAGTAACGTCTGTAACACTGGTGTACTGGTGTATGTGTTTGTGTATGTCAGTTGTGTCCTGTCAAGTGATTGACAGGTTTGCTCCCAAAGATGTTCTGCAGCAGCTTCTATTAATGCTGGGCTCTAATAAAAGAACCCACCATTAAAAGAAAATGCAGCAGATATTATTTCTGGTTCAGTATTTCTTATTACACTGAGATGATTTCCCTGTGTACAGTCTACTCATGGTGTATACATCTGCACTAGTGTAATCACATTCTAGTGTGAATGTGTGTATGTCAGTGGTGTATCTGTATATATGTTAATTGTGCCTCTGTCTGTATATATGTGTGTCATTGTGTGTGTTTGGGAGTTGGCCTTAAATGGTGGGCGTACAGGATTCATGGGGCCCCATACAGTTTTTTGCTATGGGGCCCCATGAATCCTAGCTACGCCCCTGCCACTTCCTGTAGGACATATAGCAGCTAAGAAAGTACTGGAGTCCCCCTTTAACTGTTCAGAGCAGCTACAAAACACAATGCTTTAGAATCCCTCATGTTGGCTCAGCACTTGTACATTTCTTACTTGAAGGCCTCGGAGTCACCCAACTGGAGTGGCGGGGACTGCACTATCAGCAACCTGGCCAGGTGACTATTCATTCAGCACACATAGATTTCACGAGGAAAGTGCTGTTTGCTAATTCGGACTCTCATTATTGCAAATCATTCTAAAGTGATTAATAACATGCAGTGATGTGAAGAGGGAACACGTCTCACGACTAGAGTCTCAGCTTGGGTATTCTGAGAGCCAGAGGGAGCCCCACTAGGGATTTCCTTTTTACTTCTAGTTCTTTTCCTTTTTTATGATTTCCTTTCCATCAAACCCCACAATATCAGCTCTCACCCCTTTCATGAAATGTCTGGGGCCTTAATGAAAAAAATGGAAATATTCAAGATTCAAAACACAGAAGTGTGACTTAGCCCTCATTGTAGCAGATGTCTATTGCTATTGTAATAATACATGGATGGGCAGAGATAAGCCAAATTATGCAGCTACGTAAAACCACCAAATGGTATTTAAAGGGGAACTCCGGATAAGAAAAACTTTTCTATTAAAACGTTATATAGATGTGTCTATACAATGTATTACCATATCTGTGTGGTTCTGCCACTGGTAGCTGATAGAAATCCAGGAAGTGAAAAAAAATGGCCCCTGTGCCAATTCACATTGTCTCCTGCTCCTTCTGCTCTCCCCTTAGGAGACAAATATTCCATGCCTCTGTCTCACATTGTGCGTGTTTGCTGATGATGCAGACAGGGGGCCCGGCGTGATCTCACAGGAGGCTTGGCTGGATCCCGCAATCCCCTGAGTGATCCACCATCTCTGTCCGGCCAGAAGCAGCTGCTGCACTAATTTTACTGATTGTAATGAGTGGGGGCTGTGATGATCACATGAGGGAAAGCATTGCATTCTGGGAAATGCTAAACCAGGAAGGACAGAAACACAAAACAGAGCAACCCCCTTCCCCCTTCCCCCAAAACAAATGGATTTCTGGTAGTTTCAAAACTGGGATAGACAGGTAAGTAATGCGTTATGCTTCTGCAGAAGTTTCATTTTTTTTACCTTTACCTGGGGTTCCCCTTTAATGGAGGCTCCTAAAGGAACTTTGGGGATACTATGTATACCATAGAAGACTTAAAGTGCACCGCATATCCCTACTCAGTGTTGTTCTTACACCAAAATAATATGCTCCAGCTTAAACATCTCATTTGAATTTTCCCTTTGTAGGTCTTACGCCCCTGGTGTCCTTGTTCATGGGAGAGGTTAGTTTTAGTTAAGATTTCTGTTTTTTTTTTTTTCCAGCGTTTGAGCCACAGTTGAAATAAGATAATCTCTCTATAATAACCCAAATTGACCATTCTCCATTACGCCACATGTCTGGAACGATTGATAGCTGTAACATACAAATGTCACTTGGGCATAGACACTGTTCAATGGAAAAAGTACAGGAGAGAAGGCCTTGTATCTGAGGAAATTCTCTGTATTGGTTAAGGGTATCTCTGTATTAACTATATAAAAAGTATAGAAAGTGTTGCATGGTTAGGGACAGTTGCTAAACACGAAAAGCTACATCAAATGTGATTGCAGCATAACCACTGAGGAGAGATGCAGTGAGGCTCTTAGAGAACATCTCCATATCAAAGAAAACATGGTGTCATTCAGACCAGCCGATCCTGGAAACTCCTATGATAATCTCTTCTAGCCAAGTACTGGTCTTAATGCTTTGACTGTGGTGTTCTAGAAGTTCACCCAATGTCCTGTTTCTTCTGTAAGAAAAAAGTGGCTTACGTACAGCAATGGCTTTTAGGTTCAGAGTCGTCTTCTATCAAATGGCGATGCCGCCAGACAGCTGCTTGAACTAATGAGTCCAAAGGGGAATGTCTAAAGGAGAGCACAAACATCCCATCTTAAGACCTTCTGCTTGACTATAAGGGATCTCTCTCTTGATGTGAGGGGAGTGGAAACTATCATAATGCAGCAAAAAATGAGTTGACGTAGCTTTTCCAAAATCAGAAGTATGGATATTTTTATCCACCACCTTTCCTTTTCACGTCAAGGAAGTCCAAGCATTTTCCACCCAAAACTACTGTAATTGCATATTCATTTGGTTCCCCACAAAATACTGCATAAAAGCATGAAACCCTGGGCCTTGGGTGAACTTCTAGCACACCGGAGTCAAAGCAGTTTAGACCAATACTTGGCTAGAAAGTGTTCTCCAGGGTAATTTCCATTGTGGGCAATGTTCCTTTGGTACTGTAGGTTCAATAAGGAGTTGAGATTTGTAAGTTTGGAAGGTTTTTTGTGGGAAGTGTGTCAGTTTATCACATGTAAAACATCCTACGTAGGGTACACAGCTATCTGCGACTGCAGGATGTTTTAAGGTGGTAAAACTATCTGAAGCATATTTGTGAGGTTCGGAGAACATGTAATTTGTATTAGGATGGGAGCTTGATGGGAGCCCATGCTTGATTGATCATGTGTTATCTTCTGACTCTTCTGTTCTTAAAAAAAAGTCTGGCAGTGGTGAGGAAATGGTGAGGAGTAGAGATGTGCGAATACTTTTCGATCAAGATGGTATTCGATCGAATATTGCGGTATTCGAAAGATTCGAATTCAATCGAGTAGTGAGTCGAATACGCGGGAAACATTCGAAAGCCCTCCCATCGCAGTTGGCGCTTTTTTTTTAATCCAATGACCATGCAGGGAGGCCGTGAGGGACCCTGGGAATACACATGCAGCGCGAAAACAGCGTCTACCCTCATTGGATAGCTGAACCACATGACCTCGAATCCTAAATATTTGGCTCCCGCCTCTCGACTGCAGATGAGCTTTCAACCTAGTCAGGGAGAGTTCTTGCAGCAGGGAGAGATGGGTTTTAGTAGCGTTTTGGTCAGGCAGGCTTACTACAGAACCCAAATGTCCTTTTCAGGGCTAAGATCCAGTGAAAAAGTAATCTCTGAATCAAAAGCACTTCTCAGTGCTAAGAAATAAATGATATAACATCAGCATCAGCAGGTGTATTCATTCCAGTACCCTGTGTGTACAAGTGACTTATAGTGTTCCTGTTTAACACCACTAAGGGCACGTTATACATATTGTTCCAGTAGCCCACTAAAGGCACTTAATATATACTGTTTCAGTAGCCCAGTAAAAGGCACGTGATACATATTGTTCCAGTAGCCCCGAAAAAGGCATGTCATACATACTGTTCCAGTAACGTTCGTACAGCATTACGCGTGATACACGCGAATAACATGACGCTCTGCGGACGCACATTGGAATCATGTATTAAACACTGCGCAAGAAATACGAACGAAATATGTGAACATTGCCATAAATGTTCGTAAAGCGTTCGCAAATATTTTTCCTTCACAACTGCAGAGAGTGGCATTATGCTGCGATTTTGGGGTGTTGGGTGCACCCAGGCATGCTCCCCCTAATGTCCCCGTGTCATTCCGGAGGTGTTTGCATCGTTTAAGCAGGTTTCATGGGGGACTTGGTGACCTCCAAGTGGTCGAATTTTGATTTCCAAGTGCCGCAAATTTTTTCCCCATAGACTATAATGGGATCAAATACTCGTTTGAATAGTTGAATATCAGTGCCTATTCGATTCGAACTCTCGAAAGTCGAATATTTCACTACTCGCTCATCTCTAGTAAGGAGTAACAACCAAGGAAGAGATGAACACAAGAGGCTCCTGAAAAGGGAAGATTTTTGGATTATGTGAACTACTGCTACAGGAGTGGCTGGTCTGAAAGACAGAAACGATAGGAGCGTTTTTCTTTTATATCCTCTCTCCTCCGTTGTTTGTTATGCTGAAATCACATTTAATGTAGCTTTTTATGTTTAGCAACTGTCCCCAACAATATAAGACTTTTTATATGGTTTATACTTTGTTGAATTGTAACTGTATTTTGAATGTGGGTGGCACTTATAATATATAAGCTATACCGATTGTATGACTAATGTGAGCCAGAAGAAGTGCTGTGTTGTGTAAAGGCCATTATTCTGTTCTATATGTCCTAATAAAGCATCTGGAATATTGAAGCCGCTGAGTGCCGCTGCTGTTTCTGATGATATTTTGAAGTCAAATACTGTACTAAGCCTTCCGTAGAGAATGAATGAATGAATTGGCAATGTGCATGCAAGACCCATGTCTCCATTCTAATAGGATACTTAGGTCCCAGATCTATAGAGCACCCCTTTAATGATTCATGCCCTTTAAGGAACAAAGAAAAAGGAATGTACTAAACCCATTTTATAAAGAATTATTGTAAATATGTATTAGTGTACTCTGCCAGGATAGCGTAGTTGAAGATAGAAGTAACAGAAGAAGAGGATACTTGTACTCACGTATAGAAACTTTTGATCTGACCGCATTTTGCCCTCTAGTGTCTGGGTACCCATCCTGCTAGGGTAGTACAAGGTCTCAAGGTTTCCAAGACTTCCCAGAATATCAGTGCGTTACAGTAGGATACGTAGGCTTGCACGCTGCTTTGTCCTACTGGGGTCAGTACCTAACTCCAGGTATACTGCCCTGTGTGTAGCTGAAGGTGTCCCTGGCATGGGCAAGGTTCTCCTCAGAGGACATCACTCCCTTCTTAGTTTTCTAGCACTGCATACTAGCGGTCGTTAAAAGCAGGACACAGAGGGTACATTCACCTTTATATACTATTTCTAATGTTTATTGGATAGGATGACTGAGGCTGAGAACTTAGAACTGAGTGCTACAGCCAGTCCCTTGTGGTCACTTCTTGGCTTTTCGCAGTGTAATAGCCTGCACGGTATAATTGCACTTGCGCAGTTAAAAAATGAGGATGCCTAGGTATGTATTTTTTCAGGACCCACCTCTGAATTGGATGTAAAAAAGGAGGGTCTCCAGCAGTATCGATGGTTGGAGATTAACATAGAGAGTCAACTTTTTCAAGCAAAATGAGACCTTTTTTTAATTTTTTTTTTTACATTTTTGGCCGCAAGATAACCCCTTTAAGGAAGCTGTCAACAGCAATAAGATTTTATTGCGGAAAAGAAGAATCAATCTCTTTTGAACTTGTAAAGCTAAGAGTGGACTTTATACCAAACATGAATTCACCATATAAAAATGTCACATGTGTGAATCAAATATACAGGCTTATTATCTTATGAATATACAATCCTGGGCACAGATTATAAACCATAGAGGAGGTGGCGGAAGCCATAGAAAGAAGCTTTCTTATTTATATGGTAATGGATCTGGGAAGGGTGGCAGCCAGGGGGGTAATAGTCAGGAAAGCTGGTCATTAGCCGACCTGGCCACAGGTATACATCCCCGAGGTCAGCAGCAGATGATGGCTTCATAGTGCATAGTAAATCAATAAATTAAATAATCCATGATATACCCAGTTTGATTGACACTATATTAACCCCCTAAAGGGGGTGTTCAACAATCAAGACCTATCCCCTATTAACAGAATGGAGACAAGTGTATAAACGATGGGGACCCAACTGCAGAGACTCCCTGTGATCTCGAGTTGTCAATACTACACAGGCTACTTACCTGCTAGCACAGTTTTATTCTGGCTCTTTTCTCAACTGGCAGGACTGGCAGGATTATATATATATATATATATATATATATATATATATATATATATATATACACACACACACACACAGAGCCGGAGCTGTATACAGAACTAGCAGCCCCAGCATATTTTATATATATATATATATATATATATATATATACACATATATATTAGGGATGGTCCGAACCTGCCGAGGTTCGGGTTCGTACAAACCCGAACTCTCGGCATCGATTCCCACTGTCTTCCACCTCCGTGGAGAGGGTAAATACAGCGGGAGGACCGCCTGGAAAACTGGGATACAGCCATAGCCATAGGCTGTATCCCAGTTTTCCAGGCGGTCCTCCGGCTGTATCCACCCGCTGCACGGAGCCGGCCATTTATTTATTTATATACAGAGCAGTAGCTGTATACAGAACTAGCAGCACCAGCATGTAACACCAGCACATACAGTAGACTATTAGTTTACAGAGCCTACCGTCTGCCCTCTATCAGGTCAGGTGTCCGATCACATGACCCATGACATCATCACAGGTCCTTCTTACTCAAAGGTCCTTTTCTACCTACTCGGCTGTAGGGAAGACTTGTGCAGGGAGACGTGTGCCCCGGGACCCCAGTATGGATCGGTGGGCCCCTAACTGTCACATGCGGCCTCTAGGGGCCCTGTCCTCTCTGTTACTACACTTTTTTTTTTTTTATACTAACAGAAAAAAAATGTAGTAACAGACGGGAATGGGCCCCTAGAGGAGCTGTGGGCCCCGGCACTTGCCCTAGTCAGCCGGGTGCTGACGCCGGCCCTGCCTTTAGATGTTAAAGTCAGTGAGACCGGAACATCTAACAGAGTGACAGAGTAGAGGTCCCTCTATTCTTCAATGGCACCACACAAAGCAATTGCGGGGAGGCAATGGCAGTCATGGGAGTGGAGGCCTCAGAACAGCGTCAGGTTCTCTGGCTGCAGACGTACCGTGGAGATACATGAAGTCCAAGACGCACATAGTGTGAAACTGCAACATATATTAGATTGGATGTAAGGCAGTGATACCTGCTCATCTAAGGTTGTCATGCTCCGAACCCGACACCGCCAGTAGCTTATCACACAAGTGACAAAAGTAGCCATCCGCAGCCAATCCACAGGTGCGGGGATGACCCCAATGGGTAAAACTGGAGGAATTTAGAACGCTTGAGATCCAGTGTAGCAGAAAACCTGGGACATCAAGGCACTAGCCAGCTGAAGGGAAGTTGCTGCATCACAGATGATGCAGCAATAAAATAAGCTCCCTAAAAAAGAAAATAAAAAGCAATCAAAACATCATATGTACCCCAAAAAGCAAAGTGCCTCACATACCCATAAACAGTGCTCTGCTCTCCCGGTATGCCGCCAAACCCCGACGTACATTTGGTCTCCTTCATCCTTCATCAGTCTCCTTCATCGACCCCTTGATGAAGCAGACGAAACGTACGTCGGGGTCTGGCGGCATCATGGGAGAGCAGAGCACTGTTTATGGGTATGTGAGGCACTTTGCTATTTTTCTGTTTACATCTGCACATCCAGTCACTTTACCTATGATGGACTGATTAGGTTATTATTTCAGCAGATAGCTGTATATGTGGTTACCTATTCCATCTGAAGTACTGTTAGACTCATTCATTAGTGGTTTACAGTGCATGTGCTCACTTTATCATGAGGCTACCCCAATATGCTCTACCTGAGGTGTCGTTTTCCTTGTGTGGATTTTTAGACATTTCTTACTGCGATATTTCAACCAATAAAGATATGATTTAGATATATGTTGTGTTCTTGTTGTTTATATCATTATTACACTGCACATAAGGTCTTGGTGCTATTTTTTGGATTTATATATTGATTTGAGACTGTGCTCATTTTTGATTTTGATAGCAATAGTTAGTTACTCTACTCGTTCTGCGTATTTCTTTATTGGATATTCATCAACTCATCCTGCAAAAAAACTAATCTTACACAGCTCTAATAGTGAAAAGAATTAAAAAAAAAAGTTATACCATTTGCTGCGTGGATTATCTTTAGTAGGCAAACACAGCTTTTAGGTACATAGGCCAGGCTTTCTCTCTCTCCTGCACTGGTAAACCTTGTTCCCAGTTTCCTGTTTTATTGTTACTAGAGACAGAAATTACCTGACAACAGACTAAGGACAGCAAATTGACGAGAAGGGAGACACCTAGTGGCCAATACTTTGACAACTTAGAGCCCTATTACATGGGACAATTATCATGCAAAAAATCGTTATATTGTCCGAATTTAAACGATAATCATTTCGTGTAAATGCAGTCAATGTTCAAACAACCAGTCAGAAATCGTTCATGTGCCATTGATCGTTGATTTTGTGCTGACACCAAAATCGTTGTTAGTTGTTCAGTGTAATTCCACATCAGTCGCTCTTTTGCTGGGATCAGATGGAGTTAACAATTGTGGTAACGATCGTAATTCGTCCTCATTTGCGATAATCGTCAAAAATCGTTAATTGTTAAAAGTCACCTCATCTAAGGGTCCATTTACACTGAAAGATTATCTGACAGATTTTCTGGCAAAGATTTGAAGCCAAAGCCAGAAACAGACTATAAACAGAGATCAGGTCATAAAGGAAAGCCAGAGATTTCTCCTCTTTTCAAATCCATTCCTGGCTTTGGCTTCAAATCTTTGGCAGATAATCTGTCAGCTAATCTTTCTGTGTAAATGTACCCTAATAGGACCCTAAGAAGTTACAACCTTCAATCATATACTTGTATTGCCCTGGGGCTCATCCATCACATGCCTCTCCTGGGCTGCTCCATTTTCAGGCACTAAGCATGCCCACATACAGCAATGTATGTGACACCTTGTGATGACCGATCACTAACATGTCGTAATAATCCATAATTCAATGTTTTTTTCACGTAAACAGATATATATATATATTTATTTATATCAATAAGTTCATAATAAATTTATGTGAAAAATAAAAATAAATGAATGATAGCCTATATATTTGTTTCTTTTTTAATTAAACAGCAATTTAATAAATTCCTGTGCGACCATAACCTTTTGCCACATGTTTTTACTGCAGTTGTGCTTTTAGCCATTTCGGCTGAATGGCCATGCTAAATGTAGGACATTATTATTGCTCTTTTCTTATGTGGGGCATAGAGCACTTAACAGTAATGTACAGCTCTGGGAGAGGTGAGCTGAAAACATTTATAAAAGCATTAGGAATCAAACATGGATGTTCAACAATCAGTGTCATTAAACACCTGGCTAATATTGTGTACGCCCCCTAGTGACACCAAAACGTAACTAAGCCCCTGGAGCTATGGTCTCTACAAGACCGGGTCACCTTCTTCTATTGCCCTGTGGTGCTCCTGTGACCTCTGTAGAACTGTCCTTGATGGAAACACACGGGCGCTTTGGCTGTGATGCACTAGATGTACTTTAAATATGACAGCAATACCTTTTTAGTAACATGCCATTGTAGCTCTTCTGTGTCATTAGATCAGGCGGACTTTACTTCCCATGTGTATCAATGAGCCTTGGGCACTTAGGACCATGTTACTGGTTGTCCTTCTTAAGACCACTTACTGTATAGTAGATACTAACTACTAGATTGTGGGAACATGCCATAAGCCTGGCTATCCTGGAGATGCTTGTTGTTCAGATCCTTCCTTTACTCATGTACCAGGGCCCGGATGGGACTGATATGGTGTTTCCCTGAATAGAGGACATCCTCCGAAAAAAAAGGCATAGTGGAGAATTTAGATGATAGTTTAAAATAAGGCATCCCTCCGAAAATAAGGCATCCCCCTGAAAATAAGACCGCCACCGTTACCATGCGGCTACCCTCGACCACCAGCCCCTTTTGGTTCTTCACCGCTGACGCCGTAGGCATACCACTGGTCTATGGCCCCAACATCCTGCCACATGCCCGAGGTCACGCCCTGCCACACAGCTGGCTGACGCCTATGCGGTGTGCCCTGTGAGGGGAAGAGGCGGCGCCCTATCACAGGAAAATGTGGGCTGCAGAGCAGAGCCCCAGTTGTCCATAGGATGAGCACCATTCAAGTCAATGGAAATGAGTAGCAATGCAAGGCTAGACAATTGACAAAAAGAGACTTTGTGGGGATATCAGCATACAGACAGGTCTCATATTTTGACATAGAGAATGAAAGGAGTAGTAATCCTTGTCCACTTGGTCGAAATAAATGACAATCTATGTATCATCTGCACATTTGTTTTGGGCATGTGTCAGTTATTACACTTGTATTTTCTTGTGCAAAATCTACTATTGGACACACATGCATTGATCAGCTTGACTAAAAAATTTTTGCTAGGGTAGAAGTTGAGTACTGCTGTCCAAATAAAAGAAATGTGCATAAAAATGTAGATAATCTGCAACCAAAAAACTAAAAAAAGGCAAAAGTGGTGCACACAGAAATACACACTGCACAAAAAACATTATTAACTGGATAAAATAGCACATAACACACAGATACATGCCCCCCTATGAGTTAAAAAAAAATCTATTAATCTAATCATCACTCTATTACTATGAATGCAATGAAAACAATAAAGTTCCCTGGTCTGGTTGTAATGACACATTTCTCCTGCAGGGGTGCTGCAGAGAATGAAAGCACTTCAAAAGAGGAAGACAACCTTAAAGGGGTTATCCGGGTAACAAAAACAATATTCTAAACAATCACCCTGCCCAACACCACCCTGTGTCTAATATACACGTATAACCTTGCACCCTTTCCCTGTTTTTTTTTTTTCTCATTCTTATACGCTCTGGACATGTAAAATCCTTTACTCTAGGTCTACTCTGACCATGCTCATCTCCCTCTTCCCCCCTCCCTTTGTGGTCACAGGACATGTGATATCCTCTCTGGGGGCCGTGTTAGCTGTCTATTGACTTGGTAAGTCAACCCCCAGGAGACATTATCTGCATCATCTCCATACACCTGTGCTGCTCCATGGACTTACATGTGTCCCTGAGCCTAGGTTTCTGTAATATAAAACGTTTTAGTTCTATCTCTGCTTACTGTCAGTGTCTCAGCTCTGTATATTGTAAGTGTTATGGATGTTCTTAGAGTCTGGATGGAACTAGAATCTTTTCATTCATGGTCAGCAAGCAAAGATCTAAACCTACACTACACCCCCTAGCCCCGGTAAACAGATGCCTGTTATGCAGCACATGGCTACACCAGGCGCGCATTAACTCTGCTACATCATCGGCTAGTATGGAATACATATTGGGGTGATATGATGCAAAGTCAGTGGGGGGAAAAAAACAGTCCTGCGTTTACTGTGCAATAGTAATGTCAGCAGTGGGAAGGAAAGAAAGCTAAGGGGATGAGTACGCAAATGGACCAATTAGGGAAATGCATGATGGGAAATGTAGTTTCCTATCTTGATTATAGATTGACTTTTAGAAAAACTTGTAACTCAGGAATGGCAGCAGCTAGAAAGACAGAAGATGGCTCAAAATACTCAGGGGGACTTGGTGCGTAAGACCAACTAGCATTTAATTTTTTTTCGCTCTTAGGTGGATAACCCCTTTAAGCAATTCTATGTAAAGAGGAAATGTAAAATAGTTAAAAAGAGATATGTAATGACAGAATGAGTAATACCTGAATAATTCATACATCATACCCCCACAATGTAGATTGTAAATACTGAGAGGGTAGAAATACTATTGGTAACCGAGTCTAAGGTTTACAGACACGTAAGAGCTGAAATGGGAAGAATTAGGACAAGTGTGTTTCTATTTAGATGGGGCCGATTGGCAGAGAGATGTCCCCGCTTCTGGAGTGGATGGAGCACACAGGAAAACCTTAGTGAGTAATGTACTTAAGTCATTAGATGACATTGGGAGAATCACTTTAGAAGCAATGAGAAGAGCCGGGGAGGTAAGTGCTGCATTTTACTGAGGAAATTCTCAGAGAGCAAGTGAGATTATTACACAGCATGAGACAGGCTGCCATTCACAAGCAAAGAGACTCCCCTACCGAGCCAGGAGATAGTGACTGCTTCACTGGAAAGAGACAGAGGGATTGTCAAATTTCTCCTATCAAGATACTATTATAGATAGAGATGGAATAGTATTGTTGCAATGATCCGGTGTAGCAGGCCAGATTAACCTCCGTCCAGATTATACCCGGGTATACAGTAGTTTGGCCTAGGCCAGAGTATACCCCGGGGTATAAAATAGCCTAGGCCAAACTATACCTGGTGTGTAAAATAGCCTAGAATGTGTAGGCCAGAATGTATCCATCTAATGACAAACCAGGCCGCAGTATACTCGGGGCATACACTATATACCTCGGGGATACTATTATAGATAGAGATGGAATAGTATCGTTGCAATGATCCGGTGTAGCAGGCCAGATTAACCTCCGTCCAGATTATACCCAGGTATAGTTTGGCCTAGGTCAGAGTATACCCCGGGGTATAAAATAGCCTAGGCCAAACTATACCCCTCCAGGCCAGAATATACCCCAGGGTATGCTCTGGCCTAGGCCAATTTCTACCCCAGGGTATACTCTGGCCTAGGCCATTTTATACCCCGGGGTATAAAATGGCCTAGGCCAAACTATACCTGGTGTGTAAAATAGCTTAGAATGTATAGGCCAGAATGTATCCATCTAATGACAAACCAGGCCGCAGTATACCCGGGGCATACACTGGCATACCCTGGCCCTGACCCCTGGATCGAAACAGATGCCAAAGGCGGAACTACCGCCGTAGCCGCCGCTACGGGGCCCGCTGCATCGGGGGGCCCGGGGGAGCCGGGCCCCCTAAGATCTCATCATTTGTAGCATCCGGCGGCCTCCCGAGCCTGCCGGGTGCTGCAAATGGTGTCCCGGACCTGTCACTTTAACTGCGTGCACTGCCGGCCCGTGATTGACAAGGTCAGGAGCCATTGGCTCCCGACCCTGCCAATCACTCTTGTGTCCGGAGGCAGCATTCTGCCTCCGGTCACAAGAGGCCTTTCTTCCTCCCCAGCACTCCGGAGCCTGAGTGACGTCACTCATACTCTGAGAGCAGGACGAAGGAGACGCTGCTGCTGCAGTTAGGTGAGTAAACTTTTTTTTTTTTTTTTTCAAACATGAGGATGCCGACATGGGGAAGGGGAGGAGGAGCAGGAGGATAGCGTCATTGGGAGGGGGTTAATTACATCGGATTGTCTGCATGGGGGGCAGGGGTGAAATTTACATGGGATTTCCTAGATAGGAAGGGGGGATTTACATGGGATTGCCTACATAGGAAGGGGGGGATTTACATGGGATTGCCTAGATAGGAAGGGGGGGATTTACATGGGATTGCCTACATAGGAAAGGGGGATTTACATGGAATTGCCTACATGGGGGGGGGGGTAATTTGGTAACTGACATGGGACTGCCTTCATGGGGGGGATAATTTACATGAGATTGCCTACATGAGGGGGGGGATTTACATGGGATTGCCTACATAGGAAGGGGGGGATTTACATGGGATTGCCTACATAGGAAGGGGGGGATTAACACGGGATTGCCTACATAGGAAGGGGGGATTTACATGGGATTGCCTACATAGGAAGGGGGGATTTACATGGAATTGCCTACATGGGGGGGGGGGGGGGTAATTTGGTAACTGACATGGGACTGCCTTCATGGGGGGGGGGGTAATTTACTTGAGATTGCCTACATGAGGGGGGGGGGATTTACATGGAATTGCCTACATGGGGCGGTTAACTAGCAGGATTGCCTACACAGGAGAGAGGGGGTTAACTTACATGGGATTGCTTGCATGGGGGGGGGGGTTAACTAACAGGATTGCCTACACAGGAGAGGGAAGTTAACTTACATGGGATTGCTTGCATGGGGGCGGGGGGGGTGACTAACAGGATTGCCTACATGGGAGAGCAGAGGTTAATTTACATGGGATTGCCTACATTGGAAGGGGGGGGGGGGGAATTAGCATGCATGAGTTTGCCCACATGGGGGTAGGGGGGTTACTTACATGAAATTGCCCACATGGGGGGGGGGGGTAACTTGCAGGTGGAAGCCTGTATGAGGGAACGGGTCAACCAAGTGAGATGACTACATGGGAAGGATGGAGCATAACTACCAGGGGAGATGCCTACAGCAGGGGGCTAACTATCCAAGATCTAAGGAAATTACTACATAGGGGGAGATTAACTTCCAGGGGGGTAAATTACAGGGGGATGCCTACCTACCAGGGGCACTAACTGTGGGAGAAATAGCTACATGGGGATACTACCTACTAAGGGGGCTACCTGCATGGGAGGCCTAACTACTATACAGATGCACAGCGGGGTATGACTACTATATAGGGGCACAGACGGGCCTAACTACTATATGGGGGGGTAGAGAAGGGTCTAACTACTTAATGAGGGACACAGTGGTCTGACTACTATGTGGATACAGAGGGGACTACTATATGAGGGAACAGATGGAGCAAATAGATGTGTAGGATGATGGGGCATGAGTGAGTAACCTAAACTGTTTGGCAGATCCTAAAGAGAGAAGTCCTCATGGTGGCCCAGGCTGGATGGAGAAGAAGGGAAAAAGGGAGCAATTCCAATTGGAGAAGACGACTCCTGTGAGTTATTGGCTGTAACTGCACTGTAATCACTTATGGTGTGTAGAGCCTGTGTGGAACTAATACATGCCACTATATGGCCACTGGTGATATTGGACTGTGGATTTTATTCCATAGCAGTGGTAGCATTATTCAGTATGTAGTGATACTAGTAAGAGGTTTTAATATTTGTCCCATGTAAACTGGTACTGTTTGTATTATTCATCTTAAAGTGACTGTACCACCAGGCTCAGGCTGAAGCACTGGAGGCGGCCGACCCACCCTTAGTGGGGAGAAACCCCAGCCCCTCCATGATAGGGTTCCATTGATTCTAATGGAGTCACGTCATGGAGGGGCTGGGGTTTCTTCCCACTAAGGGTGGGTTGGCCTGGGCCTGGTGGTACAGTCACTTTAACATACTGGATTTGGTTGGTAACAGTATAGTGGTATGGCAGTAGTCATGGTGCTATAATGCTTTTCCTAATACTATAAATACATATTGCTCTCTCTTCACGGCTTAGTGGTCAGTTGTTGGGGGGGCCCAATCAAAAGTTTGCTATGGGTCCCAGCCAGTTCTAGTTACGCCCCTGACAGATGCGTTTTTTTTAACGTACAGAAAAGTAGTGTTGACACAATAAAAGAACGCGGTTGTGCAGCCGACGGCCACATTGACATTGATTTGCCGGACGTACACTGCTTTTGTGCAGGACTCAAAAGTGTGGTCGACCATGCGGTCGACCAAGTGTGGTCGACCAAGTCCTGCACATAAGCATTGCACGTCCGGTAAATGAGCAGAACGTAGTTACATAATGACTCTGTTCTGCTCATTCAAGTCCGCATCCTTTTTTCAATGATTTTTTTCAATTGGCGTGGGGCCGAAAACAAGATGTGAACATACCCTAAAAGAAACGCATCCATTTCGATCCGTTTTTTTAACAATGGAAGTCAATGGAAAACGGATCCAAAAGGATGACACACAATTGCATCCGTTTTTTCCATAAAACGTATACGTTAAGTGGATTGCAAAAACACAGCGGAACCCAGCCTAACTCTAATTTGTTGAAAAGTGCGCAGATCTTAGATTTTTTTTTTTTTTTTTTTATCATACTCGGACAAACAGTTGCTTCCTCTTGTTGGGAAATACAATACAGTGCTTAAACTGAGCTGACAGTAGATGGAGGAGGTTTTTATGGGCTGTGCCAAAAGTGACGATTGTTGCGCAAAAATCATCATTAGAACCAAGTGCGTTCATACATCTTGCACGATTAAGGCTGGGTTCACACTGCATTTTTTGCAGTCTTCTTTTTGTCTTTTTTTGCAAAAAAAATGGATTGAAAAATGGACCAAAACACATCTTTTTTTAGTGTACACAAAACGCGGTAAACCAAAAAAAAAAAACGGAAGGAAAAAAACGGACTGCAAAAACACAGTGTGAACCCAGCTTAAAACAGCTTGGCCACAAAGCTACGCTAGGGTAGGATTTTGCGCAAAAAAAAACCAAAACTTGCACATGATAAATCTAATGAAAACTAGTTAATAGACCCCCCCCCCCCCCTTGCAAACATTGAAAAAAGGTGCAGGCAGTGGAAACTGATGTAAAATAGCGCAAAACCCTTCTTGCACAGATATTTATAAAGTTCACAAAATCTTCTTATTAGCCCCCCACCCAAAAAATTTAAATAAAAAAAAAATTTAACCCTTAGGCGACCCTGGACGTACCCGTATGTCCAGGGCCAACTCCCCATGTTCAGAGCGGGGCCGCGCGGCGGCCGCGCTCTGAACCGCCGCGGTCCCGGGTGCTGCTCGTAGCCCGGGACTGCGGGTATTAGCGGGCATGGTCCGATCGCCATGCTCGCTAATACAGTAATCGGATGCAGCTGTCAAGGTTGACAGCTGCATCCGATTACCGAATGCAGCCGTTCCCTGGTGTCTAGGGGGGAGGATCGCTCCTCCGGGACGTTGTCCCGGAGGAGCGATCCACACATCTTACCCCTTCCGGGGTCAGCGACGTAATGGAGCTGATCCCAGCTTGGCCCCCTCCCCTAATAAAAGTCAGAATCACCCCCCTTTTCCTATGTTATAAATAAAAATAAACAAATAAATAAATAAAAAACATGTTTGGTATAACCGTGTCCGAACTATTAATTTATCCCATTCCCGATCTCGCACGGTAAATGTCGTAAGCGCCAAAAAAATCCCAAAGTGCAAAATTGCGCATTTTTGGTTGCATCAAATCCAGAAATTTTTTTATTAAAAGCGATCAAAAAGACGCATATGCGCAATCAAGGTAACGATAGTAAGTAGAAATCATGGTGCAAAAAATGACACCTGACACAGCCCCATAGACCAAAGGATAAAAGCGCTATAAGTCTGGGAATGGAGCTATTTTATGGAACGTATATTTGTTAACAATGGTTTGAATTTGTTACCGGTCATCAGATACAATGAAAGTTATACATGTTACATATCGTCGTAATCGTAACGACTTGAGGAACATATATAACAAGTCAGTTTTACCCCAGGGCGAACGGCGTAAAAACGAAAAAAAATAAATAAATAAAAGAAATGCGTTGGTTTTTTTTCAATTTCACCACTCTTTGAATTATTTCTGGTTTCGCAGTGTACTTTATGAAAAAATTCAGCCTGTCATTGCAAAGTACAATTAGTGGCGCAAAAAATAAGGGCTCATGTGGGTCTCTAGGTGGAAAAATGCAAGTGCTATGGCATTTTAAGCACAAGGAGGAAAAAAGGAAAACGCAAAAATTGAAATTGGCCGGGTCCTCTAAGGGTTAAATAAAGTTGTGCAAACACAATGATAAATGTCCCCTATGGAGGAGATTTATCAAACATGGTGTAAAGTGAAACTGGCTCAGTCGCCCCCGGCAACCAATCAGACTTCCCTTTTTTATTCCTCAAGAGACTCTTTGGAAAATGAAAGGTGGAATCTGATTGGTTGCTAGGGGCAACTGAACCACTTGCACTTTACACCATGTTTGATAAATCTCCCCCATGTGACTAGATTTTTAAGATTTCCATCAGTAGCTTTTCACTTAACTCAGCAGACAAAGCTGAATCCCAAATAACATGGTGAAAAATGAAGTAATTCTTGTGTATATCACTCACTGCTGCTAATTTCATGGGGGTATAAAATGGCCTGAGGGGGTATGAATTGGCCTAGGCCAGGCATGTCCAAAGTCCGGCCCGCGGGCCATTTGCAGCCCGCGTTCCGAACTTTTACGGCCCCCCAGGTATCCAGCAGCAGCAGATACCTTTGCCGCTGCCGCTCTAGTCCACGGAAAAGGAAAGCCGAAATCTTGCGCTGTCCGAGATTTCGGCTTTCCTTTTTCGTGCACTAGAGTAGGCCCTGTTCCCACTGAGCAAAGCTAGCGGAATTCCGCGCGCGCCTCTCATAGACTCCCATTATGAGCGGGAGGCTAACGGCATTCCGCGGCGGACAATTCCGTCGCGGAATTCCGCTAGCTTTGCTCAGTTGGAACGGGGCCTAAGGCAGATTGATTAAACACCTGTTTAGATTTGTCATACAATTCATAAAATAAAAAGTATGCAGTTATAAATAAAAGTTTATTTGCATTCATTTTAATGGTCCAAAGAATGTCAAGCAAAATGGTCGGCCCTCGCACATGTTCACTTCATCAAATTTGGCACTCTTCGAAAAAAGTTTGGACATGCCTGGCCTAGGCCAAAATATACCCCAGGGTATAAAATAGCCTAGGCCAAAATATACCCGGGGTATAATCTAGCCTAGGCCAGTTTAACCCTGAGTATAGTCTGGGCTGGGGGTATACTCTGGCCTGTTACACCAGGTCTGGAAATTACTGTCTCTTTAAATTTTTTTAAGACCTCTGCTTGCTGACCCTGAATGACTATATTCTCATTTATGTCTGTAACCGTATTACTGTCCTGATGGTATTCAGTCCAGACTATACACTTTGAGCTAAATAGTTCAGACTAGAGATGAGCAACTTGATTTGGAACAAATTAACTATTTTCAGAGTGCTATAAAGTTTTGATATTTCCAAATCTGGCTTTATGCAAACCTATACAGAAGCAGGTACTTGTGTCTGAGATAGGAGTCCCTGCTCCTATTCTTACTAAGCAGCAAGGCGCATCTTGTATACCTGCTGTTTAATATATATTAAAGGGGTATTCCCCCCAAGAGCAAAAAAATGTAATGCTTCCAAACCTAGCTGGCATTACTCACCAAGTCCCCCTGAGTATTTCGAGCCATCTCCCATCTTTCTAGCTGCTGCCGTTCCTGAGTTACAAGTTTTTCTAAAAGATAATCTATATCTAAGATGGCGCCGGCCAGGAAACTACATTTCCCATCATGCAATGCTTATGCCTGATGATGGTGAAGTAGCAGAGCTGAGATGGTGATAATGGCATAGCAGAGCTGAGATGGTGATGGTGTAGCAGTGGTGAGATGGTCGGAGCTGAGACTGTGAGATGGTGTAGCAGAGCTGAGACTGTGAGATGGTATAGCAGAGCTGAGACTTTGAGATGGATTAGCAGAGCTGAGACTGTGAGATGGTGTAGCAGAGCTGAGACTGTGAGATGGTATAGCAGAGCTGAGACTGTGAGATGGTATAGCAGAGCTGAGACTGTGAGATGGTATAGCAGAGCTGAGACTGTGAGATGGTATAGCAGAGCTGAGACGGCGAGATGGTGTAGCAGAGCTGAGACGGCGATGATAGTGTAGCAGAGCTGAGACGGCGATGATAGTGTAGCAGAGCTGAGACGGCGATGATGGCGTAGCAGAGCTGAGACGGCGATGATGGCGTAGCAGAGCTGAGACGGCGCTGATAGTGTGGCAGAGCTGAGACGGCGCTGATGGTGTAGCAGAGGTGAGACGGCGCTGATGGTGTAGCAGAGCTGAGACGGCGCTGATGGTGTAGCAGAGCTGAGACGGCGCTGATGGTGTAGCAGAGCTAAGACGACGATGATGGTGTAGCAGAGCTGAGACGATGACGATGGTGTAGCAGAGCTGAGATGGCGATGGTGGTGTAGCTGAGCTAAAATTGGGAAGCAGAGCTGAGATGAGCGCCATGCACGGGTGAGCCGTGGGAGGTGTTGGGGGCCGCAGGTGAGAGGAAAGGGGGGGGGTTCTAATTACCTGGTAAGCGCCGATGCGAGTGGGTGCCACGGGTGACGGGGGTCCCGCGAGTGAGGTGGCACAGTCAGGGGGTGAGCTCTGGGGCTGGGGGGGCACACGATGCGGGTGACAGGGATGGCTGCTGTTAGAGAGGGAGACATTCACAGCTGCACTGATCACTGTCTTTCTCTCTAACAGCAGCCACCGCCGTCAGTGTCCTCCATCACTTCAGATTGGCTGGGTTAGAAGCCTAACCCGGCCCATTGAAGAGAAGGAGGACACGTGATGCCGTCTCGGAGGGTGCGGGCCAGGAGCAGGAAGCGTGTCAGGTTGGACTGAGGTCTGATGATTCTATTCAATCCGTGGGGGTGAATGTACCTAGATAAATGCAAAACTGTGCAGAATTTATAATACATTGATATTGGAAAGATGGAAAGCTAAGGGTGGGCAACGTATTAATGCAAAAATAATTTTCGGGGGAATACCCCTTTAACTGGGCCGGGCACAGAACCCACTCAGAGGTAAGAGTTGTTGTCATTTTACATGTCCATTTATGACACTTATTGGTTTGGGCACTCTGCACCCAGACCACCAAGTGTTTACTGAGCAGGAGGAATACAGCCCCATACAATATTGTATGCCTCACTGCTTACTGTCTTGCCACCACTTATCTCCTTATGCTCCCTAGGCTGGGTGCTCTGTATCTGGCTCAACAAGTATAGAGCCTAGTCCAAATTGACTATTAAATCCGAATCCGAATTAATTTTATGTCAAAACCTCCCTAAGGAGATCTCTGGAGTTTTACAAAAATGGGACAAGGGACTAGTGACAACAAAGGCTAGACTAAATAGGACCAACTCCAGAGACCAGGACCGGGCTTAGGGTAGACCCTGCATATCCTGCAGACCAATATCCTCCCATACAGTACCCATGTAGCGGTGACCCCACTACTTTTGCAGACAGTATAAGAAATTATATTGCAGAAATATCTAGTTACTCACAGGGGGCGTCTTCTTGGAGTCACTCTCTTTCCTTTTCTATTTGCCTCAGACTACCATGAAGAAATCTTCCAACCATAACTTGTCTCCAAAGAATCTGGTAGAGAAGAATCTTAGGTATAGATGAGCAAAGCAAATTTTTGCAATTTTTTTTTGTTTTTTAATTTTGTTGGAAAAAAAAGATATACTCACCTGTCTGCACTTACCTGGTGTCCTCTTCTACTTCTCTGGTGTCTTCTATGTTTCCAGTGTCTACTTCTGTGTTGTCTCCATCCCGCTCAGCCAATTATTGACTACGACGGGACAGCGGCCAGTGATTGGCTGAGCAGGCTGTCACTTTTGGCTAAAATTGGCTGAGCGGGATGGAAGAGGACACCGGAGACACAGAAGGGGAACACGGGGAAGGGCGGAGATTTTAGTATTACACTAAAACAGCTAAACAAGGATTTACCAGTTTTATTGCCGTTCATTAAGATTCAATTTGCATATTCTTCTTTTCTGCCAAAATGTTGCTAACCTGACGAACTGATTTATTTATTTTTTTAAATAGAAATTCTTTTATCATTGGTGGACAATGTCAGCGAGGCGGGGCTTAGCATCCATTTTTCACATTTACCAAATGTGTTGCAAAATTATGTCTAGATATGTGGATGGAAAATTTGATAACTTTTAGCAATGGTCCTCCAGAGCAGAACTTCCTGTACGCAGCCTATTTATTGATACTGTGGATCAATCATACATCAGACCCATTGGATCAGTGTGGAAATGGGAGGTCCCAAACAACCCAATTGCAGTCAGTTTTGCCGGGCATTGCCTGATATTCCACAGCAAACTCCACAATTGTGCTTCTTACAGTTCATTCTCAGGAAATCTGCTCAACCAAATCGGCTTTTGAATCCATGTGATTTGATATAGTTTTCCCTGTAGCCTTTGGGGTATAGTATTTCCTGCAGGAAAATTTCTTTCCTATTCCACTGTGTGTGACCTCACCCCAAGAAAACACAAACAGACAAGAAATAAACTGAAGTGGATGTAAATTTACTATAAAGATGAGAGCTGCCAAATATTGTACATGGCAAAAACCCAGGACTGCTAAAGGTTTACTACAGTCTAATCCGTCTAGACAGTCCTTAGTAAGATAATACATCAGCGACACAAATCTGCCTCCTGGAACCCAGCTCTGCTGTGCGGTGTATTCACAGGATCCCCCCAGCTCTGCTGTGTGGTGTAGTCACAGGATCCCCCTAGCTCTGCTGTGCGGTGTAGTCACAGGATCCCCTCAGCTCTGCTGTGCGGTTTAGTCACAGCATCCCCCCAGCTCTGCTGTGTGGTGTAGTCACAGGATCCCCCCAGCTCTGCTGTGTGGTGTATTCACAGGATCCCCCCAGCTCTGCTGTGTGGTGTAGTCACAGGATCCCCCCAACTCTGCTGTGTGGTGTAGTCACAGGATCCCCCTAGCTGTGCTGTGTGGTGTAGTCACAGGATCCCCCCAGCTCTGCTGTGTGGTGTAGTCAAAGGATCCCCCCAGCTCTGCTGTGTGGTGTAATCACAGGATCCTCTCAGCTCTGCTGTGTGGTGTATTCACAGGATCCCCTCAGCTCTGCTGTGTGGTGTATTTACAGGATCCCCCCAGCTCTGCTGTGTGGTGTAGTCACAGGATCCCCCCAGCTCTGCTGTGCGGTGTAGTCACAGGATCCCCCCAGCTCTGCTGTGCGGTGTAGTGTAGAGACATTATTGGTTCTCTTGTCTGTTTCAGGAAATACCTATACTGCACACAAAAAAGTCTGAGAATGTTACATGATGTTGTTCCTCTTATTAGTCCTCCTGGGAATGAATAGATAAAGTGAAATGGAGTTCTGGAATCTCACAGCTCACTCCAGGCAAAGCTAATAATACTGCACTTAATATATCCCATAACATGACATCTTAGTTGACCACTGTATGTTGGTATTATTTGAGCACTGTATGTTGGTATTATTTGAGCACTGTATGTTGGTATTATTTGAGCACTGTATGTTGGTATTATTTTAGCACTGTATGTTGGTATTATTTGAGCACTGTATGTTGGTATTATTTGAGCACTGTATGTTGGTATTATTTGAGCAGTATATGTTGGTATTATTTGAGCAGTATATGTTGGTATTATTTGAGCACTGTATGTTGGTATTATTTTAGCACTGTATGTTGGTATTATTTGAGCACTGTATGTTGTAATTATTTTAGCACTGTATGTTGGTACTATTTGAGCACTGTATGTTGTAATTATTTTAGCACTGTATGTTGGTACTATTTGAGCACTGTATGTTGTAATTATTTGAGAACTGTTTGTCGGTATTTACTTTACTTGGGCATTTCATAGCAAGCTACCTATGCACTGAATTGTAGTGTATGTATTTGTAATAATTTACAGCGGGAACGGTATAGGACTTTTGTTTGGCCAATGTAAAGTACTGTTACTAGTACTTGGGTACCAGACTGTATGCTACATAGAATTACCGAATGAGAAGAAGGGAGACAAGGGGCGCTTCCTCGTGCAATAAAAGATAACTAGGTTGATGGAAACAAGATCTTACAGGGATCCACTCACCTGGGTAGGTTGTGCAAAATTTAGGCACAACTCTATATGTAGCATGAAAAAGTATACTCCGCAGCTGTACTGGGGGACGTCACCACCAACGGTGGGAGAAGCAAATGTAGATGTGTAATCAGCCGATTACAGGACCAGGAATCGAATCCACACCAGAGTATAGTGAGCGCAGAAGTATATAAATTTGCACACAGCGGTGCAGCCAGGAATCATCCAGAAATAGATGGCATAATAGGCATATGTTCTTTATTGTAATTGCGTTTCGGCGTTGGTAGAATTACCACATGACTGTACAATATGTGGGATAGTTACCCAGAATGGGGCATAGGACATCATCCTATGTAGAATCAACCCTGCATGCACAGAGAAAAGACTGCAGATGACAGGGAAGGAAAGGATAAGAAGAATAGCCATATCCTCAATACCCCAAAAGGAAGAATAGCTAAAAAGAAAAACAATACAAGTTCTATCCCTGACAGATGGGAAATGAAAGACTGACAGCTGTCGGATGTGTAAAAGAGAAGGATGAGGTATGATAGAAAGAGGATGGAGGAGGAGCAACAGCCATGTGAAGCACCGCAGGAGAGAAGAACATCGCTGAATAATGGAGAGACTATTCCGGCAGAGAGAGAGTGAATGATCACAAGCAATTCCCAACAGTAAGCAATGAGCAGCAATTCCTCCAAACAGCAGCATTACACTGATAGAGAGCTGTTAGGTTAATAAAAGCGTTTACCCAATCAAAGGCAAACCGCTTCCATTCTGCTGCACCGCAACTACTGGAAGGAGGGGGGCATCGAGTAAAGAGGGGGAAAGAGCCCTAAAAAGACCATTACAGCACCAACATTATTAGTAGCAGAATGTTGCCGGCCCGAGGCAGCACAAATAGGCCTCTTAGCTCCACAAGCCCACTACAGAGCACTCTCCGCCCCAGCCTAACCGCACTCACATGCCTGATGCCGAAGCCTACAGCTCTAACAACCAGCGAGAGGAAAGTACATGATACGGATGCAGTAGAGCTCAATGTGTCCGCACTGGTGGAATTCATTACAGACATACACAGACGTGAGGGGGCTTCCCGAAGCACCGTGCTGCGATTGAAGATTGCCGGGGGGGGTGCAGCCCTAAAGCGACTCTGTACCCACAATCTGACCCCCCCAAACCACTTGTACCTTCAGATAGCTGCTTTTAATCCAAGATCTGTCCTGGGGTCCGTTCGGCAGGTGATGCAGTTATTGTCATAAAAACAACTTTTAATCCTACAGCGCTGTGTCTAACGGCCGGGGCTTACATTTGTATATGCATTAGGCTGGCACACCCTCCCTACCCTCCTCATCATTAGGAATGCTCCAGGCAGATTGCTTCCTATTCCCCACCTGTGTGTATAATGGACATGGGCTTAAGACACCTGTGCAAAGCTCAAACAGCAGTAAATGTTTCTGGATCATTCCTAATGATGAGGAGGGTGGGGAGGAAGGATGGAGAGGTGGTGCCAGCCTAATGCATATACAAATGTAAGCCCCGGCCATTAGACACAGCGCTGCAGGATTAAAAGTTGTTTTTATGACAATAACTGCATCACCTGCCGAACGGACCCCAGGACAGGTCTTGGATTAAAAGCAGCTATCTGAAGGTACAAGTGGTTTGGGGGGGGGGGACAGATTGTGGGTACAGAGTCGTTTTAAAGGAGGGTGCTGCAGGTCTTTATAGTTTTACTTATTTATATTTTATTTATTTTTTACTTTAGCTTATTAGCTTATTGAAGAACACTACCTTATAGGGGCTCTCTGATGAACATACTTTAACTATCTGCACCTTTTATACATGGGAACTGGGACCCCCTATTCTTGTGATTTATGGGGGTCTCAGTGGTTAGCCCTCAGACTTCATAATCTTGCCATCTCCTTTTTGTGGGTTGAACACTTTAAAGGGCATTTTACACAGGATGGTTATTGGCCAAAATCACAATCATTCCTACGTAACCTGTGTACAGTAGTGGATTATAATAGGTCAGTTTGGGGCAGAAGCCCGGGCCCTGAGCACTTCGGGGGCCCATGACCACCGAGACAGACTTGTACTTTCAGTGGTGTATTGGCTACAGTTCTGCCATGATTTGCAAAAAAATTCCTGCTCTCTTACAGCGATTTTGCACAAATGAGAGCATCATGATATCATCTGTACTATGAACACCACACTAGTGCTGCTATAGTTACAGTAGGGTGGGGGGCCCAGGCCTGGTGAACAGCCTGGGGCCTATGGTAAAGTTAATGCTGAACAACAGACTGGAGTGGGTGCTGTTGGTTGTTGGAACCCCCAGTGATCAGTTTTGCCTGAAAAACCTCTTTAAATGAGTGCAGGTCTACTAGACTGGTGTCCATATTGGGCACATTTTTAATGCCTAAAAGACCCTACATTTCACTAACAATGGAATCCATTAACCTCTTAAGGACATAGGACGTACCGGTACGTCCTATGTCCTCACTTGCACTTCAAAGCGAGGCCCCGCTTTGAAGTGCCGCGATCCCGGGTGCCGCGTGTAGCCCGGGACCGCCGCTATTAGCGGGCACGGTCTGATCGCCGTGCCCGCTAATTAGCTAATCGGAGGCAGCTGTCAAAGTTGACAGCTGCCTCCGATTACCGGAGGCAACGTTTCCCTGGTGTCTAGTGGGGGAGATCGCTCCTCCGGGACCTTGTCCCGGAGGAGCGATCTCCGTTACTGATGCCGGCCGGGGACGCGTCCAAGATGGCGCCGTCCTCGGCTCGGCACTCGTTTACTTCCGGCTGCAGCAGCCGAAAGCAAACGAGTGCCGATCTCATGGATCTCTGCAGCATATCTATGCTGCAGAGATCTCAATGAGAGATCACAGTGTATATACTAGAAGTCCCCCATGGGGGCTTCTAGTATATGTGTAAAAAAAAAAAAAAAAGTGTTGTTAATAGTAAAAAGCCCCCTCCCCTAATAAAAGTCTGAATCACCCCCCTTTTCCCAGGTTTTAAATAAAAGTAAACAAATAAATAAATAAATAAACATGTTTGCTATCGCCGCGTGCGTAATCGCCCGAACTATTAATTAATCACATTCCTGATCTCGTACGGTAAACGGCGTCAGCGCAAAAAAATCCCAAAGTGCAAAATTGCGCATTTTTGGTCGCATCAAATCCAGAAAAAATGTAATAAAAAGCGATCAAAAAGACGTATATGGGCAATCAAGGTACCGATAGAAAGATCAAATCATGGCGCAAAAAATGACACCTCGCACAGCCCCATAGACCAAAGGATAAAAGCGCTATAAGCCTGGGAATGGAGCGATTTTAAGGAACGTATATTGGTTAACAACGGTTTGAATTTTTTACAGGCCATCAGATACAATATAAGTTATACATGTTATATATCGTTTTAATCGTAACGACTTGAGGAACATATATAACAAGTCAGTTTTACCCCAGGGTGAATGGCGTAAAAACACATTTCCCCCAAATAAAAGAAATGCGTTTTTTTTTTCAATTTCACCACACTTCGAATTTTTTTCTGGTTTCGCAGTGTACTTTATGCAAAAATTCAGCCTGTAATTGCAAAGTACAATTAGTGACGCAAAAAATAAGGGGTCATGGGGGTTTCTAGGTGGAAAAATGCAAGTGCTATGACCTTTTAAACACAAGGAGGAAAAACCGAAAACGTAAAAACGAAAATGGGCCATGTCCTTAAAGGGTTAAAGGGAACTTGCACTAGTATCAACTGAGTAAACTGTGTAGAATATTATCCCTTTGCAGGATTAATTTTAGGGAAAAAAATTATTAAAACAAATTCAGATACAGAAGAATAGGCTGTAAATCCCATCGAGCAGTATTCTCTATTCATCTTTTTCATCAATGCAACTTTCCATTGGTACCAGCATTCAAAGCGGATGCACATGGCCTGAATAGCAGTACCTTATGGTATTACATTGCAGAATATCTGTAGCTATGGAATGGCAATGTGTAGGAAAATTCCTGGGTGCTCGCAGCCAGGGGCGGCTCCAGGTGTTTTCGGGCCCTTGGGCAACAGAGCTTTAGAGGGCCCTTGGGCAACAGAGCCACAGCACTTACAGCTCAGTCTTCTCCCTCTTCCTCTCTGTTGGTCCGACTGTAGTACTGAGGACCTGCAGGTCATATGATCAGGTCCTTCATCCCCCTCTCTCTGCAGGACACTGACAGGTCCTGCTTCTTCTCTGTCTTCTGATGTCTAGGCTGCTCCCCCTGCACTACAGTGAACTGGCTGAACATCAGAATACCAGGCCCCTCTCCTACTTTGGGCCCCAGCACTTGCCCAGGTAAGCCCTGTGCTGACGCCGACCCTGCTCGCAACCTTTTATATGGGGCTGTCAGGCATCATGGCAATACCATTTCAAGTCCTCTGCGGGACTGGCACTAACATGAGTACAGGGAAGTGGAGTCGGACAATACTTTTTCCTATCTGTACCCATCGATAGCTCAAACAGTCCCTGTTCACAATACTTTGATGTCTGGTTGACTTTAGGCTATGTTCACACACACTGTACAAAAAAAGCTAAATACTACCATAATTTAGAGTCAAAATAAAACAATATGTAAAAAGACATTTGTAAACGCAGGAGATAAATAGTGAGCCTGTTCATTATATAGACAGTCATAATCAATTATGCACGCTATTCAATAGGCTATATTCAATCATTTCCATCAGTCCACAGGCCAAAATTATAATAGAAAAAATTGCCCAGTTTTTGTGTTTTCTACCCACTCCAGGTTTTGGTTCAAAAAGACTGACCAAAAGACTGACGGAAATACTATGAGTGAACATAGCCATACAATGGGGGCACTGCTGGATAATTTCCCATTGACTTCAATGGAGCACATTATTAGGCTATGGTCCACATTGGGAACGTATTGTACAATCGGATCATTATTAGTGACTGTCTATTTAACAAGATAGTCATGTTTGCCCGATATGATCCCAAAGTGGGCACATAGCCTAACATTGAAAACACAGCCTTACTTTAATCTCTATATTATGGCCGTATTTTACCTTTATTTTACGTTTGAAAGACAAACATATTGTCAGCTCCTAAATGGACTCTAAACTATTATTGTTGTGTTATTTAAGGTACTTTCCACCCCCATGATTCTACGCTTCAGTGGAAATAATTGTGATATGCGAAGCGAGCGTCCACTCTACACCCCGGGCTCATTCACTAAGGATTATAGAACATGTAATCAGAGAGTGCGAGTATTATTTTGCTGACTTAAAGGTCAATGATGCCATCATACATGTACATTTCTATAAATATGAGACAATCTATTTAAAGGACAACTCCAATCTCCATATAAATCCATCTTTTGTTAGAGGTTTTATTAGATTATTCATCTGGCATCAAATGATGGCTCATATGGTTTTAGGAATCCTAACGCATATTTTAAAGCTTCATTTTAATTGTTCTTTTCTGATCACTAATAATGGATGAAACTGAACTCTATTCTGACCTCCTACCCATTGAGTTTCCAAGGCCGGGCAAATATATTGGATGGTCCATAGATTCGGTGTCATGCTCCATTCAAACCTATGGGGCAACAAATGGGATTTCCAGCCCACATACACCATATACCGTGTTTCCCCCAAAATAGGGCATAATAAGGAACCCCCCTGAAAATAAGACATCTCCCTGAAAATAAGACCTCCCTGAAAATAAGGCATTCCCCTGAAAATAAGCCCCCCCCCCCTGAAAATAAGGCATCCCTGAAAAAAGGCATCCCCCTGAAAATAAGTACCCCCCCTAAAAATAAGGCATCCCCCTGAAAATAAAACATCTCCCTGAAAATAAGGCATCCTTGAAAATAAGCCCCCCCCCCTAAAAATAAGACATACCCCTGAAAATAAGAACCCCCCTGAAAATAAGGCATCCCCCTGAAAATAAGGAACCCCCTAAAAAACGAGGCATCTCCATGAAAATAAATAACCCCCCTGAAAATAAGGAACCCCCCTGAAAATAAGGAACCCCCCTGAAAATAAGGCATCCCCCTGAAAATAAGAACCCCCCTGAAAATAAGGAACCCCCCTGAAAAAAGGCATCCCTGTGAAAATAAGGCATCCCCCTGAAAATGGGGCATACCCCTGAAAATAAAGAACCCCCTGAAAATAAGGCATCCCCCTGAAACCCTCTGCCACACTCCACCACCAGCCCCTTGTGGCCCTTCACGCCAATGCTGCAGGCCCCCATTCCCTGCCGCATGCCCGAGGTCACGTTCTGCCGCATGTTCCGAGGTCCCGCTGCTGGGCAACGTCACTCAGCATTGTTCCCGCCTGCAGCAAGCACATACTGAGGACCTTTGGTGAGTATTCCTGAGGGGGGGGGGGGAGGGGAAAAACAAGACATCCCCTGAAAATAAAACAATAGTAGATTGTGGGTGGAGATTTTAATTCTACTTTACATCCCCAAGAAGATAGATCTCGGAGTAAGATACATCACTCCTCTACTTCTTTTTCCCCACGAGAAAAAGTGCTCCCCCTGTTGTTGGAACACGCCTCACTAATAGACCCTTGGAGGGCTCTTAATCCTGCTGAGAGGTCGTATACGTTTTATTCAGCCACACAAATGTCTTGGTCTGGTATAGACTATATCCTGCTTAGTCGAGAATTATATTCTCAACTCCTTCATGCCCAGATTGAACAACTAGTTATTTCAGATCATGCCCCGGTCACCGTAACACTTAGGGACATTCATCCTAAGGGCACAGATTGGTTGTGGCGTTTTCCAACATCACTGTCCACAGATGGAGACTTCGTATGGTTGCTAAAGGCTTAGTGGCTGGAATATGTATGGGCAAATGCAGAACATATCCAAAATCCCTCATTGTATTGGGATACCGCAAAAGCGGTCCTTAGAGGACGAATAATTTCTTATGTTACGGGGAAAAAAAAAGGAAGCAATGAAAGCATATGTTACAGCTAGTACTAAATTGCGTAATGCTTATACCTTGTTTTTACAGATCCCATCACCAAGCTCTAAAACTGCCTGGGAGAGTGCTAAGAAAGAATTTGATGATCAGGTGACACAAAGGGAGGTACTCTATAGGTCTGAGATGGACGCCACATTGCATCGCTACGGGAACAAGGCCGGTAGGCTTCTCGCAAACTTAGCCAAAGGGCGCAACCCAATCCACCACATTCCTGCCCTTTATGATGAAGGGAAAAATAGCCTTCTCACCGACCCAAAGGACATCAGTGACCGCTTGGGATCCTACTTCATGCACCTTTATACTAATTCAGTTGACCCACTACCTCACACAACTTAGATAAAATTCATCTACCCCAGATGACATCAGAACAATTGGAGAGTCTCAATGCCCCCGTCACCCCCCAAATAGTATCAGCCACTATCAAAGCACTGAAAAACAACAAGGCCCCAGGACCCGATGGTTTTGGCGGGGAGTTTTACAAAATTCTTAATTATCAAATTAGTGATACACTATCCAATCTATATAATATGGCCATGCAAGGCTCACAACTCCCAGTCTCATCTGAAACTTCATATATTAAACTCCTCCCCAAACAAAACAAAGACTTATTAGATCCGGGATCCTATCGCCCTATATCATTAATCAATACAGATTTAAAGATACTATCCAAAATCATGGCAGATAGACTCTCAGATATAATGCCACACCTTATAGCCAAAGAACAAGTTGGATTTATCAAACATAGGTCAGCTGTTACTAATATACGTACAGTAATTGCAGTGCTAGACAGAGTGCGCCTCTCTCCATACCATGGAGAATATCCTACCCTAGTCACCCTTGATACAGAAAAGGCTTTTGACAGCCTGAGATGGCCATGGATGACTAGGGTATTAGATGCTTTTGGAGTCACGGGGGCATTTAGATCTCTCCTATCCCTATTATATTCCTCCCCAAAGGCCAGAGTGTACACGCCTGGCTTCTTGTCTCCTATTATCCCACTCCAAAGAGGTGCCAGACAGGGCTGTCCGTTGTCGCCATTACTTTTTGACCTAGCATTAGAACCTTTGGCGAGGTATCTCAACTCTGGTGACGTATTTGCAGGCATAAAAATTGGTGAAATGTCGACACGGGCAGCTCTGTTTGCGGATGATGTCATTCTCTTTTCTGATAACCCATGGAAAGATATCCCCAACATTATGAAAACACTTAATGAATTTGGAACATACTCTGGCTTTAAAATAAATAAAACAAAATCTGAAATAATGCCTTTAACTTCCCTTACACAAACACAATATACTAATCTTAAACAACTAGGATTAGCAATAGCCACCTCTTATATTACTTATTTGGGTATCAAAGTGGGTAGATCTCCCCATTCCTTATACTCATTGAATTTCCCACCCCTAATACAAAAGATCCAAACTGAGCTCTATAGGTGGAATTCCCTCCCTATATCACTACTAGCAAGATGTCATTTAATTAAAATGGCAAGCTTCCCGAAACTCTTGTATCCCTTACAAACAATCCCATTACTCCTTAGGCGGTCAGATATACACACCCTTACCTCTACATTTACTAAATTCATTTGGGCCCGGTGGGAAGGCTAGAATAGCTTTATCCAAACTTATCTTACCCAAGGAAAAGGGAGGAATCAATTTTCCAGATATAAGGAGCTACAATGTGGCCTTTTCAGACATATATTGGACTGGAAACATAATACCTGTGTCCACTCTAATACACCTTTGGAAGGGCAACTAGTGGCCCCGTGGAGCCTTATGGCCATCGTACATGGTCCCCTACCCAATCTGCCGCCGGTCATCAAACACTCCCTCACCCTGAGGGACACTATTTTGGCCTGGAAAATCATGCGCTTCAAATATGGTTTATCTGTGAAATGTTCTAAACACTTTCCATTGTGGAGTATACCGGATTTCTCCCCTGGATATGAGAACCCCATGTTTAGACCTTGGAAAATTGCAGGGATTACTGTTTTGGGTGACTTGTTGCACTCAGTGGAAAAGAGATGGTTGACCCTACCCGAATTATCTACCTTATATAAAATCTAACCTACGAACGTCCTACCATATTCACAAATTGTGTCATACTTTTCCAAGAGGTTGACCAATATATCCTTAGAGGTACCGGAATATGATTTCGATGGTCTCTTCCAAATGCCATCTATTAACTCTATTTCCAACCTCTACAAAGTCGTAGGACCAATATTTCGGCACTCCCATGCAACCCAAATAGGGAAAAAATGGGCCTTGGCGCTTAATTCTCCACATATTCTTGCTCATCTCCCTACTAGTATACGCGACTTTAGGAAGCACATCGTGAATGAGAAATGGAGAGAGACCCAACTTAAATTGTTACACCATCCTATATACGCCTTTGAACTTCCTCCATCCCCAAAATTGCCATATAGGAAAGCAGAATGTCCTAAATGTAGTGCGCCTAAGACAGACTTGTTACATGGCATTTGGCACTGTCCACGTTTAACGCGGTATTGGATAGATACTCTTAACTTAATAAAAAAGACCTCTACTTTTACTACCCCACTAACTCCAGTGGAAATTGTTTTTCACATTACCCTAGACGCAGATGTTCCAGGGGAATCATGTAACCATCTCTCAGCAATGACACATACTATATTAATGGTAGCCAAACTGCAATTACTACAACGATGGTTGTCCAACTCTCCTCCACAGGTCGCTGACGTCTTGGCGGCCCTTAATTCTCTTTTTTATACTGAGCGACGGTTAGCGTTGCGCGATAAGGAACATTTAACTGGGCCTTTGTTCCGAAAATAGAGATCATTTTTGTGTCACTTTGTGTCAACAACCGAAATAAGAAATATTATGATTCCTTTTCGCCTAGCGACATGGTACCTGGAAGAGGACCTGAAGGGCACCTTAGGCCCTCTTAAGGTTACATGATTCCCTGGACTGGGACATATTGTGGTATTCATATTGAATGTATCAGCTATTTACTGTAGTTGGAAGAATAGTCAGTAATATCCCAATGTACATTGTCATACATGCTTCTGGTCATGGGAGGACTCCTAACTTTATCTTTTTTTCGGTAAACAGGAGACAAATTTGGTTTATAGGTTTAGATGTTTATTTGTTGTTAGATGTATTTTATGTATAGTCACAATTGATCGGGATTGTGAGATTTCCAGGTACCTGTCCAATGACAGGCCATAGGTCTAATTAAGCTATATGATTACAGCCAAAACGAGAAACGTGCCACACTAATATTTTCCCTTCTCCCTTGGCATCTAACCCGACCCTGTAAAGGACACAAATAGCGTTTTACCTTCGGCTCCTGCGCCTATTACATTTGAATATGTTACTGGATTTTTTATATGTGACAGATTCCTGATGTACATGTTTGTATATATGTATATTGTGACTTTTGTTGAATGAATAAAATTTATATATTCAAAAAAAAACAAAAAACATAGTGCATCTTTGGGAGCAAAAGTTAATGAAAGACACTGTCTTATTTTCGGGGAAACCCCCTATGTACCTGTGCCACTTTGTCATATGCCAGTGCTATATCACCAGATATAACTGTTGAACACGAAATACACAAACAAATAATAAAAAATAATAAAGTGACTGATAAAGTTAGCTCTACTATATCTGCACATCTTCACCAACTATACACCCTCGTGAGCTTTGTGAACAGTTTCCAGCACTCCTTCCTCGTGGCCATCATGCATTTCTTGCCTCGGTGCTGTAAGCAAAGCATTGGATATTACTCCCCCATTTGTGGTTGTGAGGCCGTCTCTTCCTCTATGTGCTGAGCTTTCCACAGCCGGGATTAAAGGAACAACATTGAGCTTTGTCCTGCTCCATTGTGATCGGTCACTAAGCTTTCCTGGCTGCTGTTTCCGGATTATTGAGCATCACATTCTGGGTGACCTGTGTATATGAAGAGCCACAGCTTCCTGTATACACGTCCAGGTGAGGTGGGGACAGGTACATCTAGTAGGAGGAGTCAGTCCCATACATTATATGGATAAGTGTAATGGGACACCTGCACACTACACCTAAAGGAGCTAAACAGTCTCTGTCAGTAGGTTTGTGGTGTCCTATCTAAGGGTAGTATAAACTAGTGACAGAGAAGCTGTACAGAATGATGTATCACTTACATTGTTCTGTGCAGCTGATCCTGAGATATCCTCCTGAATAACATGGACAATAAGTAGTCCTCTCCATTATGTGCTTGAGCCCAGTAGTCCTGGATATTCATGAGGAAGAGAACACTCTGCCCACCAGCTGCTGATTGGCAGTTCTCTATCCATGCTGTGTATAGGCTGTCAGCTGTCAATCAGCAGCTGGAGGGCGGGGGAGGGGTGTGGAAATAAAGCTATTCCCCTGCATATTAGGAGAACAGCTAAACAGAGTGATGGAAAAAATACATCGATGTGTTCAGCATTTCTTTCCCTAGTTTATGCTGCCCTCATTTAAGGTGGCATAAACCTAGTGACAGTTTCCCTTTAAGGACATTCTATTATAAATCCATAGGCATTAAAGGGATTGGCCATTTTCAGTTATTTTTCTGAAAAACTATGTATATGTTATTCACTAATATACAGCCCTTCTCCTGCTTAACAATGCTGCATTAGGCAGATCCATAACCCACCAGTCCCCATTCTTGTGTGCAGCGGAACAGAGCTCATCTTAAGATGCAATGTCGTGGTCCCTGTAATGCAGCTGCTGTAGGCTCGGTATTGTCAGACAGAACTTTATTCTGTGTCTCATACTACATTGGGGTACCATGTATTCTTTGTATGTGTTTCTATTGACTGCCTATAGCATACACTGAGGGGCCTTGATTATGCAAATGTTAACATATTTTCAGCTGTTTCACCATGCCACACCCTGTAACATGTATGAGAGAGTGTCAGTCTGGTCACCACCCCTCTCTAAACCAATTATATTATTCTTCCAGTCCCTTCATCTCTTTCCTTTAATGAGGGCCTAAATGACCTTAGGCCTCTCTCCACCAATTGGAGCAATCCTTGTATTCTTCTTCTAGACCATGATTAGAGAAATCGGGGTGCTGTTTTTGGAAGAAAGCCGCTATGTTTTTTTTTAATACTGAACAACATCCCTTTGGACTGATATTACGACTGTACTGTAATTCCTTCTGCCATAGATGTTAAAAATCAAGACCCATTTATCTATTAGCAAAGGAAGGGAATATTCAAATGCCAGAACTCTAAGGCCTTATTCACACGTCCCTTAAATATCTGTGACCACAAACAATTTTAGGGTCCATTAAATCCTATGTGTGCATTAACACCATCCGGGCTGTGATGCTTGTCACAAAAAAATAGGACAGATCATAGTGCTGATGGCGGCACTGATGCTTCTCCCTGCTCCTTTCACCGGCACCCATCTTCCCCGCTCCCATCTCTCATTGCTCCAATCTTCCCTGCTCCCCTCACCGCTCCCGTCTCCGCTCCCATCTCTCCCCACTCCTGTCAGCCCCCCACTCCACCCGCTGACAACACCAGTGCCTCACGATCTCCAATCAACAGACGCCCAGTGTTTTTTCCAGATAGGACAAAATCACACTCCTTGAAAAACAATGGACGTGTGATTGAGGCCTAACGGTGAAGGGCAGTGAGAAGGATCTGCCCCATTGTCTGAATGGGGTTTAAAGAAATACTCTCGAAATGCCCCATTCAGGTACGTCTGCAACAAATGTGCTGTGTGTGAATTTACCATAAGGGTTAAAAAAAACAAAAACAAAAAAAAAAAACATTATAACAGGAAAGTGTCTTTTTGTGAAACTTTATTCCTCAGAATTCGGCAAATGTCAGAGATTGTGTAATAATTCCAGTAGGAGCACATAGGGGTCACACACAGGAAGTGGTGGGATGGGACGCAGCACTGTTATAGGAGTACAAGCATTCCCTCCAGCTGTAATTATCAGAGAATTCTATGTATAATGGGGGAGATTTATCAAACATGGTGTAAAGTGAAACTGGCTCAGTTGCCCCTAGCAACCAATCAGATTCCACCTTTCATTTTCCAAAGAGTCTGTGAGGAATGAAAGGTGGAATCTGATTGGTTGCTAGGGGCAACTGAGACAGTTTCACTTTACACCATGTTTGATAAATCTCCCCCAATATCTATAATAAATTGCCTATTGGTCAGATATAGCTATATTTACACAGATTTTATTAACTATTAATAGGCGGCGATGTATAAGCCTGTGAACCAAGAAGACCTCCAGCTCTGGACTATCTGCAAAACGTTACCCCCTTTGGCCTAATGTCGCTTTCATTAATATAAGATTTTAATTTAGTCCGTGTAAAGACCTTGGCAGAATGATTAAACCCCACAGTGCCCACCATGGCGGCCGCGAGCTGCGCTAATGGACAGCACTTTGGAGCTTTGACAGGACATAAAGTCATTACTATTAATCATCTCCTCTATGACTCGGAGGGGGGCACATAATATATTTAGATGTTATATAGAGCTGCCTGGGTGACACCGATCGCCTGTGTGTGTTTTTCTAGCGGAGAGGATGTAATGTCTGCTCAGATGAGGAGATAAGTGCTCTCTGGTCTGGTGACCTGTGGCCCCTGTCTCCGGCCCTCACACTCCACTCTATTATCCCCCTTGCTGTCTGACAGCTTGCTATTGTTGCCTGGCTTGTCATGGCTCCTGTCAGTAAAGGGCAAGGACAATAGAAAGAGAGGTGGCACTGTCTCTGAGACCCCATGCTGACCCTGATTCTATACCGCTGGCATGGACTGAGGAAGTAAAGAAACCAGCCACCCATACAGGGCATTCACTGCCAGACAGACGGCTTCAGATTTAATGCTGTGACCTTTGCTGGGGGCGCAGGATATAGCGCAGGGACAGTACCACAGGCCTCTATACATCATAGTAATTTAGCTGAGACCCAGATGGCCCTGCTGCTGGAATGTCACAAGCCTGTCTCCATGAGAACGCTGCGACCCCAGGGCGAAAGCCAGAACACTGGGGACATCCAGCTGCTGTGAAACTACAATTCCCAGCATTCCCTGCCACCTGTGCCTGATGTTTGAGAGCAGCAAAAGCAGATATACAGATATATACAAAGATTTTTTTTATATAGTTTTTTACTAATTTTATTCTCATATTTATCCCATATCTGTCATTTATCATCTATCTATCTATCTATCTATCTATCTATCTATCTATCTATCTATCTAATGTATCCCATATTTATCATTTATCTCTTTCTTTCTTCAGATCTATTTATCTATCTATCTATCTATCTATCTATCTATCTATCTACATATCTATCTCCTATCTATCCATCTCCTATCTATCTATCTATCTATCTATCTATCTATCTATCTATCTATCTATCTATCTTTAATCTCCTATCTAATTTCTTTATTTATTTGTCTTTCTTTCATCTTATATTTATCTATCTATCATCTATCTATCTATCTATCTATCTATCTATCTATCTATCTCCTATCTATCTATCTATCTATCTATCTATCTATCTATCTATCTATCTATCTATCATTTATCTCTTTCTTTCTTCAGATCTATCTATCTATCTATCTATCTATCTATCTATCTATCTATCTCCTATCTATCTATCTATCTATCTATCTATCTATCTATCTATCTATCTCCTATCTATCTATCTATCTCCTATCTATCTATCTATCTATCTATCTATCTATCTATCTATCTATCTATCTATCTATCTATCTATTATCTATCTATTATCTATCTATCTATCTATCTATCTATCAATCTATCTATCATTTATCTCTTTCTTTCCTCAGATCTATCTATCTATCTATCTATCTATCTATCTATCTATCTATCTATCTACTTGAAGATGAGAGCAGCACTATTGCTTTATTTGGTGGTGCCAGCAGGTAGGACCTTAGACTCTGGTCCACTTTATCCATTTATATCTATCTATCTAATGTATCCCATATTTCTTTCTTTTCTTCCTTTCTTTCTTTCTTTCTTTCTTTCTTTCTTTCTTTCTTTCTTTCTTTCTTTCTTTCTTTCTTTCTTTCTTTCTTTCTTTCTTTCTTTCTTTTCCCTTATCTATTATTTATCTCTTTCTTTCTTCAGACCTATCTATTATCTGTCATCTATCTATCTCTCATCTCCTATGTAATATTTTTATGTATTTATTTCTTTTCTTTCTTTCCTTATATTTATCATCTAATATCTATCTATCTATCTATCTATCTATCTATCTATCTATCTATCTATCTATCTATCTATCCATCCATCCATCCATCCATCCATCCATCCATCATTTTGCACCACTTCCGCCCTTTCACCACGTATTGCTCGGTTTGGCACCAGCTTTGATTACAGTATGCATCAACTTTTTCATAGCTCTGTGCGCCAAAAATCTTTTTTAACACAGACGGCACACCCTGGAAAATCAATGCTAATACACACACGCACAGAGGGACTATCGATTTTGAAGTTTCCTTGCTACAAATCCATTTTGCTACACTTGATAAATAAGCTCCATAATGTGTCAAAAATACACGGTATTGATGGCAATGTCATTTCTCCCAATTATTAAGGCGGCTAGTTAGATTGGACTTGGTGTTCCTAGGCATGGAATGCATTTCTGTACTCTCCAACTATCACAAAAAGGAGCAATCGCATGGAAATATCCACTGGATAAACAAAGTGAATATCCGTCATAAAACACAAAAGTCTATGAAGGTTAATTTCTTCCTATATATCTTTATAGTCATGAGAGCTCCGTTCTTCTGAAACAGGGCAGAGCAGAGCTTCATATCCCCATACAAAGACATATAATTAACTCTCGCACCAATCCATAGTTGTCCAGGGTAGATTTTTTTTATTCTTTTAAAGAGTCGGGTTGCCTTCCTTCCTGTATCCCTTTAACGTTGAATTTAAAGGGGTTACATGATACACCCTTCAATATTTTCCTAAAAAAAAAATAATGTCCCAGAGTTAGTAATAATAGCGGGTCATGTTTTTTCCCCCCATATCAATAACCATGTTGTTTCACCTTTATATACCCTGCTCTTATTAACAGAGAGCCACAGTGTTTCACACAGGTATGGATTAAGCCCATTGGCAAATGCCTTTAGACTGCGCAGTCAGATTTGTCACAGTGACTCAGGCCGGAGCTTTTCTAGACGGTCTACTCTAGACTAACAATAAGTTGCAATTTACTTAAAAATAATATCCACAGTTTTGGCGTATGAAGCGGCACATGATCCATGACCTTACTGGTAAAGCCATGTCCCTTTGTTAAGCAAGATGGAAAAGTATCCTATAGGGGTTACCCAGGATTTGAATAGCAACTTTTTTTTTTTTACAAAAAGAGCGCTATCAGATTCAAATGTATAGGGCTAAGCTGCAGTACCGGACACAGCCTTTGGACGAAGATGGCACTGTGTCAGGGAGAAAGCAGATATGTTTTTTTTCCCTAATCTTTTATCTTATTTTTACTGAATAACAATATACAGTTCGAGGGAACAGCACCTGCGTTCTTATTTCTAACGGGTTGATTTAACTTTAATTTAGTTTTTAGGGGGGTTTTTTTGCCTAAAACAAACAAAAGGGTGATTGTTTTCATTAGTTTGCTTTGTACCTGGATGATTAAGAGAGTCTGATTTGGTTGCTATGGGTGACAGAATCCGGCAGAGTTTACAAGTCACAGGGTCGATTTTTGAAGATTTTGCAGCGTAAGAATAAGTAAGGTAATTACCGATTCAGTCAGTCAGATCTAAATTGCCTGAAAATAAGAACAACGTCTAGACCCGACCTCACAGAGAACAGAACTGGATGACGAAGTAGACAAAACTTATATAAAGAACTAGAAAATGTATCTGGCGCCGACTACGTGTAATATGTCAGTCTGTTAGTGGCATCATTGTATTTTGTTCCATGACTGCCCAGGAGGCCAATCCATGACTTGTTTTATTGTTTACGGGATAAACGCCCTATATACCCCGTCAGTAACTGGTACGAAATAAAAATCTCATATGCCTGTGGCAACCAATCAGAGCCCAGCTTCACCAGGGCAGCTTGTGAAATGAAAGCTTAGCTGTGATCGGTTGCTATGGAAGCTGATTGGTTGCTAAGGGCAAGTAAGAATTTATTTATTTTTAACCTTGATGAAGTCATAAGACTTTTTGAGAAGTTGCTACTAGCAACCAGTCAGATTCCATCTCTCATATTTACAAGGTCCCTTTGGTTGCTATGGAATCTATTGAATCTAGTAAAGAACTACTGGCAGATAAACGTAAAAAATAATTTGGGAGATTTATTTTTGCCAACAGCAACCAATCACAGCCCAGCTTTCATTTTGTTAACTGCTCAGGTGACATGAAAGCCAAGTTCAGATTGGTTGCTATGGGAGTATTGGTTGGTTGCTATTGGAAGGAAAGTTTGGGCCACATGTATCATCCGGCGAATGGATGATTTTCGGCGGAAAGTGCCGATTTGCATCTTTTTTTAAGCAAAAATGGCGGATTTGCGAATAAAATATTCGCAAATCGGCACTTTCCGCCGAGTACGCCAGGGGGCGGAAAAGGGGCGGAGAGTGGGCGGAACGGAGGGCGCGGACTCAGAGTCCACGCGATTTATCATCCGTTCCGCCAAAATGTACGCCGAAAACCTCAGCTGGCGTATGTTTTTGGCGGTGCGCAACGGCGTGCACGGGATTTATGTAGAGGCAGTCCGCCTCTACATAAATCTCCGTAGCGCCGGAGCTGCGGGGGCATTTTTACGTCCGGCGTAAAAAACGCCGGACTTAATAAATGCCTCCCTTTGTCTTTACTCACTTTTGATAAATCTGCTCTAGTGTTGAGCTTGGTATACAAAAACATGTTGAAAGGCTGAGCAGCCAATCAACATAATGCATTTCCTCAGCCTTAACCCTTTGAAGACCAAGCCCAAAATTACCCAGCTTTCATTTTTGTGTTTTTGTTCCCCCCCCCCCCCCCCCCCCCCTTCTAAGAGCTCTAGCACTTTAATTTGTCTATCTACAAGGCCATGTAAGGGCTTGTTTTGTGTGCTTTGTAATGGCGTCTTTCATTCTACCATAACATGTTTGATGGAAACCTCAAAAATATTATTTATGAAAATATACAATGGTAAAATAGGAAAAAAAAAGAATGCAATAGGTTAACTTTGGGGGGGTTCCTGTGTCTATGTAATGCATTATATAGTAAAAGAGACATGATACCATATTGGGCAGTCTGAACACAACCATATGCAGGTTTACACATGTTTTTTTATGTTTTTTTTTAATTATTATTATTATTATTTTTTTAATTAATTATTAATAAAATGGGCCTATTGTGACTCTTATAACTGTTTTAGTTTTTTAGCTACAGGGCTGTATGAAGTGTCATTTTTTGACCCATGATCTCTAGTTTTTATTAATACCATATCCCACGTTTTGAAAATTTTTTATTAATTTTACATGTAACAAAAAAATCTGCCCCGACGCATCACACTGATCTGCCCTGCCTATTTGTACCCTAAAGGAATCCAAGAAAGAAATCCCGACACTCTCGTATTGCAATGAAGAAATCATGTTTTTATTAACACATGTGGTTCGCTGCACGCGTTCTAAACATAAGGTCTTTATCAACAGGTCTTTATCTGTTGATAAAGACCTTATGGTCAGAACGCGTGCCGCAAACCACATGTGTTAATAAAAACATGATTTCTTTATTGCAATACGAGAGTGTCGGGATTTCTTTCTTGGATTTCTACGGTTTCCCCTGGGCACCTCGGTCACTGGTGTGCCGATCGTTGGCTACTACTTGTACCCTAAAGGAGACATTCTAGGCCTATTTTGGGTCTTTCCTGGACTATATAGTATATAGGAATATTAGGAACTATCTCCTCTTTTCACAGCTGTTTTGTATTTAGCATGGAACTCTGATTAAAAAAGAATTTAGGTCGTTATAGTGTCCCCATACTTGGAGTTACGACTTGAATCCCCCCCCAATACACCCCCAATCCGGTGCCGCTGCAGTAAACCCAGTGACATGACCTATTTTTCAAAACGCCGCCAAGTTCCCACGCTTGGCGCTGTTGTCTTCTTGTGCTCTGGCCCCCAGTGTAATGATATCCCCTTCCCCTTGGTGAAGCACCAGGTTTGATTCAAATTTCGGCGTCACCATGGGGAGGGGATATCATTACACTGTGGGTGACGGGCCGCCTCCAGTGCATTGAACCGGGCCAGTGCCGACAGGCTAATGTAAAAAAAAAAATGGTATATTCACTTTAATCTGTTGTAGTCCCCTTAAAGGTTTTTAACCCAGCTTAAAGGGGCTATTCATACGTCTGTAGTGCAGCCGTTATTGTGGACCAGCGATTGTGGACTGCACTGCAGAACATAGATCAGTAGTGCTGCTTGCTTCACAGAGCCCTACATTAAACATAGCGATCCGTGCCACAGAGTCAGGTCTGTGGCCCCGTACACATGTATGGACATGTGAATGGGCCAGTGAAATACATATGAAGAAGTTGTTGCAAAGCTACAATTCCCATCATGCCTTTACAGCCTTTGGCAATCCAGGCATGATGGGAATTGTAGTGGAATAAGACACACATTGACTTTAATGTTTAAGGGAAAAAAAATGTTTAATACACAGTATTACTTTTTCTAGGCGGCCCATATGCTTCATATTTCTTTATAGCTAAAAAAAAAGACACTCCCCTGGCCTCCATAGAGTGAATAGGGGCCTATAGATGTTTGGGATATGCTTTCCAGGGAGCCTCCCAGGGGCACATGCTTCGTATATTGAGATGTGAACAGAGCTTTAGATGTTTAGCGGGAAATGCTTGGTCTATAAATCACAGGAGATGAAGTTATTTTTGTGAATATTACATTATATGAGCTTTTTCCGCTGCAGAGCCGTGTAATGTATTTCTTTCCCAGCGATGGATGAACATATTTTAATAAATGTAGTCGTGGTGCAGACATTTTAATGACATGTCTTTCATATATTGGTAAATTATGCAATTTTCTCATTCCAGACTGGAGTTGCATTAATGAATATAGCTGTTTAGCTTCACAAACATTTACTTATCCCCTCTTAACAGTATAAGGCGGCAGAGCGCATGCTATCTTGTAGCTACGTTCTTTTCTGTTAATGTTTTTATGGTCCAGTCTATTCCTGGTATAGCTAAGTGACACAACCAGTATAGCTGCAACAGATCTGACTATTCTGCAGTGTCCCACCGTATTTTATGTATGCTTCTGATAAAATATCGATTTGCAGTATTTTGGAATGCTTTATACAATTTGTATTGTTGATAACACACAACACTGCAGGATCTTCCTAGAAAGGGGGAAGAGCTTTAGCAGAAAGCTCAGTGTGTAGTGCCCAGGAGTAAGGGCCACCATCTCACTTTATTGTACTATCAAGGGTTAACATGCACTGTGTTGTTCTGTTGTGCATACTTGTAAGGTTTTGTAGTACTAAACTTTGTTTTGTATGTAATGTGTCTTTGTTTTGGTCACTATAATTGCACTGTACATGCACCATACTCTGAAGGGGTTAATGCAAAAGCCAAGCTATGACACAAGAAGCTTAGAAGCTAGTAGTTTTCCATTGTTGATGTGATAGTGTTTTGTGTGTGAGAGTTTTTGAAGGGGAAAAAAAAAAATCAGACGTTTACTTTTCTAGAAAGAAACTGCTTTGCCATTCCCATAGACTTGTATGGAAACTCAGTACAAGTCTATGGAAGACTAAAGTTGAAACATTGTTTCTGTTAAGGCTGTGCTCCTCCACTACACCCGGCCCAATAGAAGGTTCTAGTCTTTTCACAAGCTTGTTGTTCTGCAGATAGAGACTAAAGAGGAGAAGAGACTCTGCTTGACCGCACAGAAGACGAAGAAGAAGAAGAAGAAGAAGAAGAAGAAGAAGAAGAAGAAGAAGAAGAAGAAGAAGAAGAAGAAGAAGAAGAAAAAGAAGAAGAAGAAGAAGACGCTAACTCTACAAATCCTGGATCAACAGCCCTTTGACCAGAGCATAAGCCTGCAGAGACCTAGGAGAACGCTGCTAGCTTAGGCCTTTCCCTTGCACAAAACCCTTCTTCTGCTACAGCTTGGAGACTGGAGAAGCCAGCTCAGTCCTTTGCCTGTACTGTTTTGCACCTGAAATGTCTTCAGTAAAGAAGCCATTGTTTACTGTGAACCCTCTCTGGACTTATTTCCCAATGGGGACACCACGCTTTACCATCCCTTCCAGGGAGCACCTCAACAGTGCTGACACCTCAACAGTGTTTGGGGGAATATCATTGGGACCACTTCAACCCCGAAATGTTTTCCTGCTGATTTGTAAGTGGGCTGGGGTATTCAGTTTTGCAAGACAAAATTTTCGCCAGCACCCCACTAAAGGGAATTACAGTACAAAGTGGAAGTGGTGCTCCATGTCTGAGCTTTATCATGAATAGTAACCTACAGACACCAAGAACTTGGGTTACCCTGCTCCATGTGTGAGAGCTGGGCATTCTACGTGGATGGATTTGCTTCTCTTTAGTAAAAAAACATGACATCTTAGGGTTTATTCCTATGTCTGGCCTCATCATGCACATAGCCTGGTTTTATAATAACAGATATGAGGACCTCTGTTATGGCGTTCAGTCTTATATGCCGCATTAAATAGTTTAAAGAACAATGGTACTAGGCAAGAGATGGCATTTAATACAATCTGACTAAGATGCCAAGGGGATATGGCCTCCTCTAGCTCCTCCACTGTGATGCTTCTTATACTGGACATATTATTTACTATGGAGACTTCAGCAAAGGAGAGCGACCTCAGCTAAGTATCCTGCGGCATCTAACATGGTCTTGTTTGTAGTGGAAGAATATAATCTTTTTTATATTCCTCAGAATACTCTATAGTCAGAGAGTGGATCTGATGTCAGGGTGCCTGTACTTTCAAGTATTTCAGTCACTAGGGGGGAGTTGATTCCAGCAAAATGCCAAATCTATCTCCTTGTTCATAGAAGCTTGGTATCATACAGAATTATCTATTTGCTTCTTTTCACAGATAGGCAATGTATCTCTATTTATATTCTATGTTTGTTTGAAGTTTGGATTAGGACTAGTGTTGAGCAGACCTGTTAGGGTTCGGCAACGATATCTAAACCCGAACACTCAGTGTTTGATTCCCTGTGACTGCAGAAGTTGGATGCCATAAAACATGTTTAGAGAATGTGGCTATATCCATGTTTTCCAGGAACCCCTAGGGCATAATCCAACTTCTACAGGCGCTGGGAATCAAACTCCGAGCGGTCGGGTTCTAACGCCGAGCGGTCTAATTAGGAGACCTAATAGAGTTTAATTCAGCTTAGGTTGGATCCAGTTCTATTAATCTATTTCAGAGGACGGGGTTACAACATACTAAAGATCACAAGGAACATCCATTGTTGTTAAACAATGACCAGAAATAATGTTCATGAACATTATTTCTCGCCACTGTTTAATAGCAACGGGCATTCTTTGCGATCAAGGCGCAATCGAGGTTTTTGTGGGCCCTTGGGTAAGCCAGCTCAATCACTTGAGACAGCGCTAACATTCACAAACACACACTGACACACACACGCTTACTGACACACATATTACTGACACACACACATTACTGACTAAGAGCCAGTTCACACTGAGTTAACACGGCGGTCCACCGCAGAATCCCGATGTGCTCAGTGTGCTGTTGTAAGTGAATGAGAGGGCACGCACTCGTCCGCTCCCTCTCCGCTCAAAGTAATAACATGTGGCCCATTCCATCCAAACTGAACATTTTTGTAACACCCGTAACACGTAGTTAAACTTTTTTTTTAACAGCTAATTAAAAAAAATGCAATTTAACCACAAAAGTTATAAATATACATTAAGACTTTTAATGTATATTTATAACTTTAGTGTTTAAATTGCAGTTTTACTAGGTTTAACTAGGTGTTACGGGTGTTATGAAAAGGTTCAGTTTGGATGGAATGGCCCATGTTACTTCTTTGAGTGGAGAGCGGCAGCAGCGGGGGAGCGGGATTCCGTGGCGGAGAGGTCCGCTGCAGAATTATACCGTGTTTACTCAGTGTGAACTGGCCCTAACACACACGGACACACTTACTGACTGACACATTACTGACAAACATTACTGACTGACACACACTGAATGACAAACATTACTAACACACACTGACTGACACACTACTGGCGCACACACATACATACACACAGTACTTTCAGTCTTCTCCCTCTTCCTTTCTGCATGGCCGATCTCCACTCTGTAGTATTGAGGACCTGTGGGTCATGTGATCAGGTCCTTCATCCCTCTTTCTCTGCAGGACGCTTACACTTCCTGCTCCTTCTCTGTCTTCTGATGTTCAGCCCGTTCACCCTGCACTACAGCAAACTGTCTGAACATCAGAACACTGGGAACTTCTTCCTCTCTGGGCCCCTGGAGACGTTGGGACCACCACATTTGCCCAGGTAAGCCCTGTGCTGACACCGGTCCTGTTAGCGATCTTTAGTATGTCTAGGGAACATAGCCTAAAGAGGTAAAATAATATCCTATTCATAGGAGATAACTATGAAATTCCTGGAGGTATGACCAGGGTGGGCACAGGGCGCCAACAATATTGGACCTACACTATTCTTTTTTTCCTGACATGCAGTTTTTCAATAACATATATGTACTCAAAAACATAGGCATTAAAAAAACAACTTGTACTGCAAAAAAATCAAGCTCCAAAAATCACACGACCAAGGAGGAAAAAAAGAGATATAAGAAAATTGCTGCATCCTTAAATCCAAAAGTAGACCATATCTTTAAGGGGTTAAAAAGAGTGCTCTGCTATTCAATCTGCTGCAATACAATCCGCTCCTTCTCTATGTCAAGCTATGTTTTTTGGTAGCTACACTTTCTGCAGATATAAAAGGAGGTTTTTGTCACGGGAGATGAAATAGGTAGTGTTCTCTCCATAACTACCGGGTTGTTTCCGTCACATAATGCACTGCCAAGCTCCCTCTCTGCTATTCATACGTATGCTGCCGCTGCTGGGAGCACAATTCTACACAATGCTTTTTGGGAAGATGCATCCTGTGCACATTGACATTTGATAAAAAGGGATTTAAAACCAGAGACAATCAAATCCCTTTCAAGTCTCGGGTCGTAAAAACGAAATTTGCAAAATATCACAGGTGTCAGATTTAAGGCCTGAAATCCCCATATATCACTGCCAGGAGGTATAGCTTCTAAATCACGCCAGTGTGCCATGGAATCAGGTAGTTTGCCTGCTCGCTGCCTACATGTAAAGCAATAGGCAAAGTGCAAAGACAACTTTTATTATTCCTTTTTAAATTTACATATATACTCTTGTCATCCTACAAGAGCTGTGAACAGTGAGTAATGGCGAAAATAAGGTGGCCCCTATGAAAGGTGTGGCTTATGCAAAAGACTGAATATTATCCACCTGTCAGCAACGGCAAACACAACCAGACAGTGGGCCCTGATCTAATCCCACCCACTGTCCCTGCCTAATTGCCTCAGTCGACCCTAGGCGGTCGCGGACAACCACGAAGACGTTCCCTGTACTGAATACGTGGAACACAAAACACGACAGACGGACAAAACACAATAGAGAGTAGTCAACACAGCCAGATCAAACCACACGGGCAACGCAGTACAGAATCGGCAGGCAAAGAATAGTCACAGGTCAGGCGGAGGGTCAAGAACACGAGAAGACAAGCAGAAAGGGATATAGGAAAGGGAATGCTGGGACGGAGCAGGGGAGCTGGGACTAGACGAACTAATAGCCAGCGATACCCTGCTGGCAATACAAACATTTTATACTGGACCAGGAGCCCGGACCAAAGGCTGATTGGTCCGGCCTCCTGAGTCCAGTCTCACTGCAGCTGGTGCACTGCAGGCTGAGCGGCCGGGCGACCTGTCACTCAGCCTGAGTGCAAGACACTTCAGCTGCGAGCCGGCCGGCTGACGATCACGTGACACCACGGCGTCCCCGGTTGCTAGGGACGCCGTCGGGTCTCCGTGACGTCACTCGGCTCCGGCGGGCGGAGCAGCGGCGCGCTCCTGAGCCGTCAGCCGGAGCCGAGCTAGAGGAAGACGCCGCTGGATCCGGACAAGGTAAGTTCCTGACACTACCCCCCTTCTTATGAGGGGCCTCAGGACCCTTATCCATTGGCCCGGGCTTAGACGGATTTTGCGTATGGTATAGTCGGATCAGTCGAGGAGCGTGCACGTTCCTAAGTGCCACCCAAGTACGCTCCTCTGGTCCATAACCCCTCCAGTGGACCAAATACTGTAATGATCCCTGTACCCAACGTGAATCTAGAATTTTCTCCACCTCATACTCCAATTCACCCTGAACGACCACGGGGGCAGGAGGAGGTGATGGAAACACCGGCGGTACATATTTTTTTAACAGAGCTTTGTGAAATACAGAATGAATTCTAAGAGATGCAGGTAATTTAAGTCTGAAAGTAACTGGGTTAATGATTTCCACTATAGTATACGGCCCAATGTATTTGGGCGCCAGTTTTCCCGATTGTACCCTTAATTTAAGATTCCGAGTAGAAAGCCAGACCTTATCACCTACTGCATATAGGTGGCCAGATATGCGTCTTTTGTTAGCGAATTTTTGGTAGGACTCTTGGGCTTTAACCAAGCTCTGATGAGCTTGGGCCCAAACTGTGCACAGTTTAGAAAAGATTGTCTCAGCTGAGGGATTGACAGACTCTGCAGAGTGAACGGACGAATACCTGGGATTGAAACCATAATTGCAAAAAAACGGTGACATATTAGTAGAACGTTGTTCATGATTGTTGATAGCAAATTCGGCTAGAGGAATGAAATCTCGCCATTTATCCTGCGTATCAGCTATGAAACATCTCAGGAATTGTTCCAAAGACTGGTTGGTTCTCTCAGTTTGTCCATTCGTCTGGGGATGGAAAGCCGACGAGAAGGACAAAGAGATTCCCAGCTTCCCACAGAACTCCTTCCAGAATTTGGCCACAAACTGGACACCTCTGTCGGAAACAATATTCTCTGGGACACCATGTAACCGTAGAATATGACCGATAAACAACGTGGCCAACAAACGAGCACTAGGGAGTTTACGCAGGGGAACAAGGTGACACATTTTGGAAAATCGGTCCACCACTACCCAAATGACAGTTTTACCCCTAGATACTGGTAAGTCGGTAATAAAGTCCATAGATATATGTGTCCAAGGTCTCGTAGGGACCGGCAAGGGATGCAACAATCCCTCCGGTGGCCTACGGGGAACCTTGGACCTAGCACAGACCTCACATGCTTCCACAAACGATTTGACATCTCGGGCCCAAGTTGGCCACCAGAAATGGCGCGAGAGCAAGTATTTAGTACCTGCTATCCCTGGATGACCTGCCAACACGGAACTATGGATCTCTTCCAGGACCCGGAGGCGAAGGTTCGGTGGCACAAATAGGAGGGAGTCAGGAGTGTTATGGGGGGCCAACTCCTGAGATTCAGCCACGAGAGTAACCAAGTCAGGTTGTAAGACAGACACCACAATCCCTGGTTTCAAGATCGTATCGACCTGTTTCTCAGGAATGTTCCCTGAATTAAAACTGCGAGAGAGGGCATCAGCCCTAATATTACGAGAGCCAGGTCGATATGTGATCTCAAAGTCAAACCTCGTAAAGAACAGGGCCCATCGGGCCTGACGTGGAGAGAGTCTTTTAGCAGTATCCAGATAAATGAGATTCTTATGATCTGTTAACACTGTGACTCTATGTTTGGCCCCTTCCAAGAAATGCCTCCACTCATCAAATGCCATTTTAATGGCCAATAATTCTCTATTCCCAATATCGTAGTTGCGTTCCGCTTGGGAGAACTTCCTCGAGAAGTACGCAACTGGCCGAAGTTGAGTAAGAGTGTCAGTTCCCTGAGATAGAACTGCTCCCACCCCCACCTCGGATGCGTCCACCTCAACAATAAAAGGGCGCTCGAAGTCGGGTTGGGCTAGTACTGGAGCTTCTGAAAAACATTGCCGAAGGGTGTCAAACGCCTGTATTGCCTCTGTGGACCAGTGTACCAGATCCGCCCCTTTCTTAGTAAGATCTGTGAGGGGTTTAGCTATAACTGAGAACCCCTTAATAAATTTCCGGTAATAATTAGAGAAACCTAAAAACCTTTGTAAGGCCTTTAGGTTATTAGGACGTTCCCATTTTATGATGGCCGCTACTTTAAGGGGGTCCATACCAAAAGAATTGGGGGTGATTCTATAACCCAGTTAACTGACGTTCGGCATTGGCTGCACAGTCTGGGTCATCATACAGCAACCCTAGTGAACCAAAGAACTGGTCGGTGGTCCTTAGGTTAGGGGAGTCAGGGGGTAGAGAAAAAGCCCATTCCTGCGGGGGTCCTTGGAGGAGGGACATGATGATACCCACTCTCTGGGTCTCATCTCCTGAGGAGCGTGGCCGTAACCTAAAAAACAATTTGCACCCCTCCCGAAAAGTACGGAATTTAGTACGGTCCCCCGAAAACTTATCAGGGAGCTGGACGGGTGGTTCGGGAGGTAATGGGGAGGTTACAGTGAGCTGTCGTGATGTCGTCTCCTGATCCTGGACTCTCATAGCAAGTTCTTGGACCATGGTATTAAGTTGCTGCATCTGATCCACGATATTAGACATGGCGGTCCTGTCGTCCATGGGGCAATGGGCAGTATTCGGCTGGCTATTCTGTCAGCAACGGCAAACACAACCAGACAGTGGGCCCTGATCTAATCCCACCCACTGTCCCTGCCTAATTGCCTCAGTCGACCCTAGGCGGTCGCGGACAACCACGAAGACGTTCCCTGTACTGAATACGTGGAACACAAAACACGACAGACGGACAAAACACAATAGAGAGTAGTCAACACAGCCAGATCAAACCACACGGGCAACGCAGTACAGAATCGGCAGGCAAAGAATAGTCACAGGTCAGGCGGAGGGTCAAGAACACGAGAAGACAAGCAGAAAGGGATATAGGAAAGGGAATGCTGGGACGGAGCAGGGGAGCTGGGACTAGACGAACTAATAGCCAGCGATACCCTGCTGGCAATACAAACATTTTATACTGGACCAGGAGCCCGGACCAAAGGCTGATTGGTCCGGCCTCCTGAGTCCAGTCTCACTGCAGCTGGTGCACTGCAGGCTGAGCGGCCGGGCGACCTGTCACTCAGCCTGAGTGCAAGACACTTCAGCTGCGAGCCGGCCGGCTGACGATCACGTGACACCACGGCGTCCCCGGTTGCTAGGGACGCCGTCGGGTCTCCGTGACGTCACTCGGCTCCGGCGGGCGGAGCAGCGGCGCGCTCCTGAGCCGTCAGCCGGAGCCGAGCTAGAGGAAGACGCCGCTGGATCCGGACAAGGTAAGTTCCTGACACCACCTCTCTATATTAATGACACCCCAGACTAGATCCCCAAAATTGTATGAGACCCCAGACCAGACCCCTATATTTATTAGAGACCCTAGACCCCTACATTAGTATGAGACCCCAGACCAAATCCCTATATACAATGAGACCCCAGATCAGATCTCTATATTAATATGAGACCCCAGACTCGACCCCTACATTAGTATGAGACCCCAGACCAGATCCTTATATACAACGAGACACCAGACCAGATCTCTATATTAATATCAGACCCCAGACCAGATCTCTATATTACTATTAGTCCCCAGGCCAATCCTATGTATTAATATCAGACCCCAGACCAGATTCCTGTATTAATATCGGACCTAAGACCAGACCCCTATATTAATATCAGACCCTGTGTATTAATATCATGCCCCAGACCAGACCCCTATATTAATATCAGATCCTGTGTATTAAAGGACAAGTGCCATGAAAAACTTTTTCCCAGTAATTGAAGCACATTACAAAGTTATATAACTCTGTAATGTGCTTCAATCACCTATCTGCCTCCCTTCCCTGTCTTTTCCCCCCTCCACCCCCCACCAGGAAGTGTCCTAACTCACACAGACCTGATTACTGTCGTCACCGTCACCAAGCTCTTCTCTCAGCTCCTTCTCCTGTTACACTAGCCTCCCCCCTCCCCTGCCTTGTCAGGGGACTCAGCTTGCTCAGCTCCCATTGGCTGAACAACTGCAAGCCATCACTTGGACTGGGGGGGGGGGGCTGCTGTAACAGGACCTAGAGCAGCCCTCCTGCTGATGACTCACAAGAAGGAGCTGCCTGGTGACGGTGACGGCAGTCATTAGGTCTGTGTGAGTTAGGACACTTCCTGGTGGGGGGTGGAGGGGGGAATAGACAGGGAAGGGAGGCAGATAGGTGATTGAAGCATATTACAGAGTTATATAACTTTGTAATGTGCTTCAATTACTGGGAAAAAGTTTTTCATGGCACTTGTCCTTTAATACCAGGCCCTATTTAGTAGATCACAGGGGAGCTGAGTGGTAAAAACGCTCCGCTCGCGCTTACCCCTATCCTGTGTAATTCATTTAGAATGATCTCTTTAGAGATTTTCTTTGATAACGGCAGATCAACCTCAACAAGACCAGCAAACAGTCCAGATCTCAATCAGACTGAACATTTATGGTGAAAATTCTGCAAAGCTGAATCCCTTTGGTTCCTCTGTCTGAGATGTTCATGAGATGCAACCACATCTTCAATGTAGTAAGAGGGAACCCTCAGGCTCTCCCATTCTTCAAACCACCATCTACCATTGCTGATATTCTTGAAAGCCTGTTCCCACCCCTCTCTAAGCAAGTCCTCATATTCACAAGAACCTTGCTGTAATCACATATAGTAGGTGGCAGACGTCCAAGTCACATACTATATGGGTGACTGTCCCTGTAATATAATAGTGACCAATATGGTGGACATATAAGGGGTTAATAATGGCTACCTCTGGATAAAACACAGAATAGAGATATAAAAAGCTAATGTTACAAGCTTGCGGCGGTCTCACTGAAGCAGAACTGCTATAGATATTGGCTACCAAGGTGACTGCTGAGTGTCCCTCCGAAGGCCACTGTTTGTTCATTGATTTCCTTGCATCCTGCAGATGAAATGGATTTCCTACCGCCTGCGGTGTGTGCAGATATATATGACAATGAATTTTCTGTGTGATTAAGGAGAGCCTTCTACCTTGGTTACACTAGCAAGATACATATCTGTCAGGTCTAATCCCAGGTAAAGCTAATCATGTATGGCTGGTTATGTGGCCGTCCTCTGTAGACTCTTCCCATTGGAGGCATAAACTCTTAATACCTGGCAGAGATAGTTAATGGTAAAAATCTTCTATTACATATCGCCCGGTCTAAGGAGTCCACTCTTAAAGGGGAACTCCACATAAGGAAAACTTGTTTTCTATTAAACGTACATTAAAAGTTATATAGATGTGTCTATACAATGTATTACCATATCTGTGTGGTTCTGCCACACTGGTAGCTGATAGAAATCCAGGAAGTGAAGAAAAATGTCTGCTGTGACCAATGCAAGAGAAATTTGAAACCAAACTTGTATGCTCCCATTTGCATACTCTTTCTCCTGTGATCAACCTGGATTGTTGACCATGGTCCTATATTGCCTTCCTTGATCCTCTTGCCTGTTTGTGACTCCACCTCTGCCTATAACCTTTCCTGTATTGTAGCAACTCTCCATTGGTTGACCAAGACTTTCCATTGGTTGACTACACTTTCATGTCTGACCTGCTGATGCCAGATGCTAGAGATGAGTGAACCCAACTTTACGAACCGAGGTTCTTTACGACTTTTGCAAAAAGTTTGTAGCAAACCTGGTCCAAGATGACGGCCACACAATTTATTACACATAAGAAAACAGACACGGGTATACTCACCTGTCAACGTGCCTCCTGTGTCCTCCTATGGGTCTTTGGTGTTCACTGCTGATTGCAGCCACCTCAAGCCCACTTAGCCAATCACTGACTAAGACAGGACAGTTCGCAGCTAGTGATTGGCTGAGTGGGCAGGCACTGTCATCTCATTTAGGTAGTGGAAACAGCTGTGATCAGCAGGGGACATTGGGGAGCGCGGATAGGTAAGTATTGATAAGTGAACTTGCCTGCAATCATTTAGCTGTTTTAATGCGGTTTGTTTAAGGTTCAGTTGAGACAAACCCAAACTTTTCTCCAAAATTCGGCAAACGCTGCCAAACCAAACTTTTAAAAGTTCGCTCATCTTTTGTAAAAACCCAGACGTTGCTTATTACTCCACTTCTGAGCGGTTCAGTAGCACAGCAGATCCACACCCTTTGCCTTGTTGCAGATAACTCATTTTTTGCAGACCACCTCCTGCCAAGCTATGACTCATAAGGGGCAGGACTTTGCTTATGGCATTTACAGCCTGTGTTTGCTCACATAAGGAGAATCTCTTCTGCTGCAGTATAACATACCCACACAAATAACATATGGAGAAGACGTTACAGCTCACAGCAGGTATTTATTAAAATTAACTAGCTTTAAGATGGATGTAAACAGCGACAAACACATAAGAGGCTCTCAGAATGCCATGCCCTTGGTGCCAGGATGTTGACTATTTCCTTTCCCTTCAGTTCTTAAAGCAAATGTACCATCAGTATATTCGCTTTAAGTTCTGCACATGGATGCGCAGAGGATGGTACCATGGTCCTTTTTTAAACTGCGGCCTGGTTCCTGTGTACATGCCGTTCTCCCAGGCACCAGTCGGGGGTGAAGCACTGGAGACAGGCTGGCCTACCCCGCCCCCAATGGGAGGGCTAGTTACAAATTGCAACTAGATTGTATATTGTGGTCATATCACCAACCCCATGCCCAGGCACCTCTATGTAGATACAGGGGCGGTCTTGGCATTTCTGGGGACCAAAGCGAAGTAATGTCTGCCCCCCCTCGACACGCGTTCCAAAACAATAGACCACTGTGTGTTGCCCCCAGTAGTATAAACCCCTTGTGCGCTACCGCCAGTAATATATACTCCTTGTGTGCTGCCCCCAATAGTATATACCCCTTGTGTCCTGCCCCCAGTAGTATATACCCCTTGTTTGCTTCCCCCAGTAGTATATAGACCCCTGTGTGTTCCCCCAGTTATATATAGCCCCCCGTGTGCTCCCCCAGAAGTATATAGACCTCCTGTGTGCTGCCCCAGTTGTATATAGACCCCCTGTGTGCTCCCCCAGTAGTATATAGGCCCCCTGTGTGCTCCCTCAGAGGTATTTAGCCCCCCTGTGAGCTCCCCCACTTGGATATAGACCTCCTGTGTGCTCCCCCACTTGGATATAGACCCCTGTGTGCTCCTCCAGTAGTATATAAACCCCCTGTGTGGTTCCCCAAGTAGTAAATAGACCCCCTTTGTGCCCCACCAGTATTATATAGACCCCTTGTTTGCTGCCCCAGTAGTATACAGACCCCTGTGTGCTCCCCAGTTATATATAGACCACCTGTGTGCCTCACAAGTAGTATATAGACCCCCTGTATGTTCCCCCAGTAGTATATAGCCCCCCTGTGTGCTCCCCCACTTGGATATAGACCTCTTTTGTGCTCTCCAAGTTGTATATAGACCCCGTTCTGCTGCCCCAAGTAATATATAGACCCCCTGTGTGCTGCCCCCAGTAGTATATAGACCCCTCTGTGAAGCCCCAGTAGTCTATAGCCCCCCTGTTATATAGCCCCCCTGTGTGCTCCCCCCATTTATATAGACCCCCAATGTGCGATCCCCCAGTTAAACAGACCCCTGTGGGCTCCCCCTCCCATATAGTATATAACACAATAAAACAAACACTTATACTCACCTAGGTCCGGGCGTCTCCTCCTCTCTTCACTCTTGTGGCCGCAGGAAGGGTTTTCCCTGCGATCACAAGAGGCCGCACTCCCCTTGTCCTGGCGCCGATGCTCCAGTGATGTCACTGGAGCGCCGGCACCACAAGGACAAAGCTGCAACTTGTGACCGCAGGGAAAACCCTTCCTGCATCCACAAGAGTGACTGACAGGAAGGGAGCCAATGTCTCCCGCCCTGTCAGTGCTGCTGCATGTAACTATGAGCGCTCATTACGAGTGCTCATAGTTACAGTTCAGATGGCAGCAGCGAGCAGGGCAGCGGCCCTGTCTAGCGGTCTTGGCAACAAGAGCGGGGCGTGGCGCCCCCCTGGATGTTGGGGGCCCCAAGCGATCATTTGGGATGGTTGGTGCCAAAGACCGCCACTGTGTAGATAGCGGCATTCCTCCTGGTAAATGACCCGTGTCTATGCGGAATGCGGTGTTATGTTTGAATTGCATCCTATAGACCTCATAGTAAACATGCAGAAGAAAACACAATCCAGCATAGTCCTGGGTAAATTTCACACTAGAGCTCTCTGTTTATTCTGCATTAATATTCCGAATTCCATACAGCTGTGAGTAAGTCCCCGAGTAGTGGTGCCCGTGGCTTCCTGATTACTCCTCCGTTTGACAGCATTGTTACTCTCAGTCCCCTGGCTAGGCCCTGCCGCTGCTACAAGACTCATTTTTAAGATCAGTGAGGTGTTTAAGAGAGCGGCAACCTCAATAATTAACTTTATGTTACTAATCACAGGCTCCCTCCTATTAGACTTACAGCCTTGATTGATTAGACTGTGTGCTGGCATAGTACCCAAGTCTTGCAGGGTTGAGAGCGAACATATCGGGCCAATAGGATTTGTTCAGGTGACATTACAGACAATTAGACCATAAGAAAGGTTATTTTCTCCTTTCCTTACTGTGCAAGGATGGAGATATACTGTAATATAGTGCCTACACGTATCACGCACAGTATTTATGTCACATTGAGTCCCCTCTATCTAGTCTGGACAGGTTCATTATACGGAGAAGATATACAGTAGATTCAGATCAGCTCGGTTATTTCTGGAATTCCCTATGGATTATAAAGAAGATATAATGCAACAGGTGGAGCTGATCCTCCTCGGCTTCTCCACCTGGTGACTTCTGATATATAGGGGACCCAGTAGTGGCATACAGTACCGCTTAACATCTAAGCCCTTATTCATGAAACATATTAGAATAAATGTCAAATAAATCAACATCAAGATATGTGGTCTTTCACCTTATAGTGATGAGCAAACATCCAGATGTTCGGTTCAGAACACGAACATATAAAAAAAAATGGTTGTGATCAGTTCGTGTTGGCCGAACATTCACGAACAAATAACAAATGTACAATAGAAGCGTACATTTCGGTGCGTACAGGTTATCAGGTGCAAAGCGTAAAATACATAACAGCGGAGCAATTACGAGGTGCGTAGCATTAGCTATCTTTTATTCGCCCGTGCATACATACGCAATGACGTGCATACATGTATCACGCAATACACGCAAGGAATTCTAGGCCGTGGCATACAGTCTGGTATTCATTCTGTGTTATTTTTGTTAAGCAAAATAACATCCGTTGTTGAAAAAAAGACATAGGGGGAGATTTATTAAACAGGTGTAATGTACAATTGGCTCAGTAGACCCTAGCAACCAATTAGATTTCTCCTTTCATTTTCCAAGGAATCTGTGAAGAATGAAAAGTGGAATCTGATTGGTTGCTAGGGGCAACTGAGACAGTTCTACTTTACACCTCTTTAATAAATCTACCACATAGTGTAAACATAGGCCCGTGGTGTGGGTCATAATGGTGGCCCATATGAGGTATGAGCACACAATGTCGGCTGATTGCTTCCTTTCAACATGCGCTATTACACTTAACAATTATCGATCTGAATAGTCAGTAATTGGCTTTATCCCACACCTTGCTGTATACTCCAACAAACTGTCAGAGAGTTATGCTAACATGTTGCCAGCAGGCCCATTGGATTTAAAGGGGTTGTCCAGCGAAAATCTTAATTTACTTCTATTTAAAAATCTCAAGTCTTCCCATACTTAACAGCTTCGGTATTTCCTGCAGGAAATGTTGTTTTCTTTTTAATCTAAGGATATGCGCACACTTCAGAAAAGCGATGTAAAATCCGCCACGGAACCCGCCTCTCGCGCCCGCACGCATTCATTCTTTAAACGGGCGACGGAATCCACCCGTGCATAGAATGGAGCCTATGACAAGGCCGCAGTCCGCGAGCAGGCGCAAGCGGCTCATTCCATGACAGATTTTATGTCGCTTTTCCGAAGTGTGCACACACCATTACACAGTGCTCTCTGCTGACATCTCTGTCCGAGGCAGGAACTGTCCAGAGCAGGAGAGGTTTTCTAAGGGGATTTGCTGCTCTGGACAGTTCCTGTCTCGGCCAGAGATGTCAGCAGAGAGCACTGTGCCAGACTGAAAAGAAAACAATATTTCCTGTAGGACATACAGCAGCTAATAAGTATGGGAAGACTTGAGATTTTTAAATAGAAGTAAATTACAAATCTATATAACTTTCTGACACCAGTTGATTTGAAAGAAAAAGATTTTCGCTGGACAACCCCTTTAAGGGACTGAACATAGTCTATTAGTGACTACATTTTCTGAATACTATGCATCAGGAAGTGGACCACTTATAATGCCCTCTGCTGGGACGCCACTATATATATATAGTTATTTATTTATATTGATAGATAGATAATAGATAGATAGATAGATAGATAGATAGATAGATAGATAGATAGATAGATACGTATCCCAAGGCATACTGGTGACTGCAGTTGCTTAATGTGAACATAGCTTTATAAAAATATATATTGGTAACATGAGGCACTGTATATTTAATAGGATGATTATTATTTTAGTACTAGTAGACTATATTCAGTCTCCTTCAATGGGTATGCCGCGGTATATATTGGCATACCTTTTCCACAGGTTGTCAGAATATATTGGCAACATACTGCATGGGCAAAAACAAGCCGTGAATTAGTCCTTCCCTGGAATACATTCTGTCTATTCTGCTGACTCTTGTATATGAAATCTCAAACCAGATTTGCCTTTTGGAACATCTTGAAAGCATTTTTAATAAAACATAATTCTTTGAGAGCGCCAGCCTAATCCTTATTTGCATTTGACCGACTTATGTAAAAATATTGTTATTTTTTCTTTACTCTGCGGAAATAACACAATGCTCACATTTCGAGGTGGCATTTGTTTAGGTGACAGCAGAACATTTCGGTTCCATCTGTGGTACAAATCATCTCTCTCTTCTGTCCATTGTAGATGTCACCTGTTGCTGGCGCCGAGTTCATGAACAATGAAGTTTATCACACCTCCGCACGCGGCCCTGTCCTCCTCGCTGCCGCCACTCCTTGCCTGCTCTGTGGTTTGATAGAGCTGTTTGCTGATAGAACTTGTTCTAATGAGAGAGTCTCTCAGGCTGCATAAATCTTGTGATTTCAGGGGCTTGATGAAGTGGCCTCGTTTTCAAATGCTGGAAAGAGCGAGGTGGATATCTGTCTTGTAACAGAGAGGTTTCCTAACAGAATGAGCCACTTTAATTCTGGTAGTTTACCGGGGAGGGTCTGTAATTTACTCATCGCTCAGCCAACACTCTTTCAGGCCTCTGCAGATAATTAAAGGGCCGGCAACTAAAAGAAAAAATAGCTGCTTGCTTTGGTCCGGGGCAGAGACACATAGAAGATAGTCAAAGTTTTAACTTAAGACTTCCAGGCACGCCATGGCTGTACTCCTAGTATACACTTTGAGAGACAGATTTAAATAGAAGATTGTTACTGGCAGTACAGTGCAATACATGAGTATTGCAGTGTACTATACAAGTGATAATATGATCATATAATCAAGTCTCATGGTGACTAAGGCAGTAAAAAATGTTTGTTGCTTTTTTTCTTTATAATAAAAATCACATTCAAAACATGATTTTTCTAATAAAAATAAATAAAAATAGACCCCCCCCCCAAAAAAAAAAAACAAAAAAAAACAAACAAACTAAGGACACTTAGGGGGACATGTACGGATGATTTTCGGCAGAAAGTGCCGATTTGCGCATTATTTTATTTGCAAATGGCCATTTTGCGAATAAAATATTCGCAAATCGTCACTTTCCGCCGAATGGGGAGGAAATGTGAAAGGGGTGGAACGGAGGGCACGGACTCAGAGTCCGCGGGATTCACAATCCGTTCCGCCAAAAGATACGCCAAAACCTACTCCAGTCCTCAGCTGCCGTAGGTTTTCGGCCGTGCGCACCGGAGCGCACGGGATTTATTTAGCGGCAGTCCGCCTCTACATAAATCCCCGTAGCGCTAGAGATGCGGGGACATTTTTAAGTCCGGCGTAAAAAACGCCGGACTTAATAAATGTCCCCCTTACAAAAGGAAACCCTGTTTGTCCCACATGCATGGTAAATGCCATCTGAAGAATACTCAGTGATGGAATTCCAGATTTTTGGTTGGCTTTCCTCCTAAGAAATATGGATTGAAAAGCTGCATCTATCCATAAATGGTATCAATAAAAACTAAAGCTCACCCTGAAAAGGTGAGGTAGAATAATGATGATGATAATGTTAATAATAATAATAATAATAATAATATAAAAACACCAGTTTATTAATATATTTTTAAGGTTTCTTTATTTGTTTTTTAAAGTTGTAAAACTTTTACAAAAACGATCAGAATTTTATATCATAGTCATAGAGATCCGCAGATGAAGCTAACATGATTTTTCTGCAAAGTCGCCTAGATTGGCATTTATTTACAGTGCCTATTACATTGTTCGATTATCGTGCAGCAAGGGCTGCATGGAGATGTCTGTGCAGCCCTTGCTTTGAAAGTGTAATAATAAAGTATATACATTACCTCTCTATGCTCCCTGGTGTCTTCCTGCTTTCTCCCTGTAGCCACTGGTGGAACGTCAGAGCAGGTCTCTGAAGTGACAGGGCGCTCAACCAATCACTGGGTGTGGCAGTCTCATCCCGGCCAGTGATTGGCTGAGCGGCTTGTCATTTCAGAGACTGCTCTGAAGTTGCTCCGATGGTTGTGGGGAGAGGGGAGAAGACAGAAAGACACCAGGGAGTGTGAAGAGGTATTTTCTTTACAGATTGATCAGCCGTCGGCCGCACATCACTATTACATGTAGCGATGCGCACCTGGCAGTCGAGGATTTTAGGTCAGAACCTAAAGACCCTATCAGCCGATGATCGCTGTCTTTATTATGTGCAGCGATTACAAGCATCATAACAATATGATAAACCCTTACCCCCTCCAAAAAAAAATAATAATAATTTTTTCACTAATTGTTCTCCAATATATGGTAAAATGATGGGTGCCATTTAACAGTGCAACTTGGCTGCAAACACTGGCCACTTCTCCATAGGGTTAGAGTTGTTGTGTTATCATAAGTTTCCATACTGGGATGTCTGTGGTGATCAGCTGAAGAAAACAGGGAAGTCACAAGCAACCACAAATGTAATAGTAGACTATAGTCACTCATTGGAATGGCTGGCCATATAACACATGGGTGGCTTGAGCAACGTATTGCTATGGCTCAAGACAAAAAACTACTGGCGTCATATCTATAGGTCCTAAAAAAGGACCATGCCCCCATTAGTAATCATGATGAGACATCCCCTTTAACTATTTTAAGTTCTTCCCCTATCGCTAATACATGTGTAATTAAATGCATTGATTATATTTGGTGCCTTCTAAGGCAGACACCATAGAAATGGGTGTAAACTGGCCATAGCAGCCAAGCACAGCTCAGCTTACAGCTCTTCTGGTTGTGTATGTGGTGTATATCAGGGAGGCTAGTCTTCATCAGTGTCGGACTGGCCCACCAGAGGACTGGAGAATCCTCTGGTGGGCCCCCAGCTTTACAACCTGCGCTAACATTGACTGACATGTCTTTTCTCAATGATTCTTCATTGGTGGGCCCCCAGGATCATTTCCTCTGGTGGGCCCAAGATACCCCAGTCCGACACTGGTTTTCATCCATTCTAGCTGAGCTCAGAGAGCTCAGGGAACGATAATGCAGCCTGTAGGCTATTTGTTCCCTGAGGCTTTTCTAAAGATTTACTGTTTCTTCCTCAGCGTCCTTAGGCATCCCTCATAGTCTTGTTTCCTTAGGCCCAGTGCTTCTACATGCAATCTGTTATGGCTATACCGTGTCCTTATTTTCCAATACCCTATATCTCCAAACGACCCATAGATGAGGATGAGGTGGACTATTTTCATATACCTGGACCACCCTAACAAACATTTCAGGGGTGGTATGAGATGAAATACATTGGCCATTATTACCATGAAGATGTTTTTACTGTAAATCCCTTTTATTGCTATAACCACTCAGTGGGTAATGTCCAGTTTACTCAAAACGTCCACATTTATTTCACTACAGTCACCGACTACCTGTCATTCAATAGCATGTTACACTTTATTATACTGTACTACAGGGATGTCTAACTGCGGCCCTCCTGCTGTTGCAAAACTACAATTCCCATTATACCTGGACAGCTGAAGCTTTGACTCTCCAGGCATGCTGGGAATTGTAGTTTTGCAACAGCCGGAGGGCTGTGAGTTTGATGCCCCTGCTGTAGTATATGGCCTATAGAATATTACTAAGCTGCATGTACATGACCTACATTTATCCCAATACATAGAAGTGTAATGTGCAGGCAGAGCAGGCTGAGTGACCGTCATCAGTCCTGATCTCTGTGTCCACTTTTAATGGAAGTCATTAACAAACCCTGTGTCCTTGGTATCTTACCTCCCTCCATGAATGAAGCCATTAAAGGGGTTATCCAGCGCTACAAAAACATGGCCACTTTTCCCCGTCTCTTGTCTCCAGTTCAGGTGTGGTTTGCAATTAAGCTCCATTTATTTCAATGGAACTGAGTTTAAAACCCCACCCAATCTGAAGACAAGAGAGGAGGAAAAGTGGTCATGTTTTTGTAGCGCTGGATAACCCCTTTAAAGTAATTTTTTCCAAAAAAAAAAAATGGGATCTTACCTCCCAATTTCCCCTGTTATGCTCAGTAATGTTTCACATTCATCTCAATGGGGCAGATCGTCTGTTGTTGTCTATGTCCATGGGGCTCGCTGTAAAGCATGTCACTAAAGCTGTGAAAAGCTCAGGCAAAATGGCAGCCCCCATACCAATGTACAAAAAAAAAAGAAAAGAAAAGAAAATAGAAACAGTTGAGAAAAAAAGACTGTGGGGGAGATTTATCAAACATGGTGTAAAGTGAAACTGGCTCAGTTGCCCCTAGCAACCAATCAGATTCCACCTTTCATTCCTCACAGACTCTTTGGAAAATGAAAGGGGAAATCTGATTGGTTGCTAGGGGCAACTGAGCCAGTTTCACTTTACACCATGTTTGATAAATCTCCACCTTTGTATCTGTATTTGGGTCTAATCAGTAAAAGGAAATCTTGGCTACACCAGCCCCCCTGGCCCACAATATATGGTTACCACCATTACCTAGTGCCCCAGGACTGACTAGAGCTCTTGTATCCGTTTTCTGTTAGGAAGAATGATGTCTGCTAGTTACAGCTCTTCCTGCATGATCAGTCCTGCTAATGCCATCAGCTGAATCAGCATTTCTATACTAACAGCCATCAAGCAAAGTGATAAGCCCATGGAAATACAAAGGATTATCAGATGACCAAAGCTAATGTATGGTATTGACAAGGCATTAGGGACACTATCTATCAATAGCTAATTCTGCGACTACAGCTTAAGCAAAAGATGTTACCCAGCTTTCCATCACTCCTGAAGGGCAAATCTTCCAGCAATATACAGTAGCTCTCACATTGATATGTCCCACTTTGGATGATGGCGGCAATAAAACTAGAATGGAAAAAGCAACCTACCATGATAAGAACAGAAGGTACTGGTGAAGATAATGACAATAGTTCCAAAACACTAACTATCTGACAAGCTCAGCTCTGCTACATGTGTACAGTACATCACACTGCATTTACATCTTACGCCAAAGGGATGTATAGGAAAGATTGGGTGCTCCTCTAACATGAGGCTCCAAAACTGATGCCACAATGATGGTTTCTCCGGGACATCACTGATCATGATTTCTGAGGTCTGAAAAGAAAAACTGATGCATAGATGAGGATTTAAAGGGATTATCCAGGATTAAAAAACACACATAAGCAGCTTCACATGTCCTCAATTTGTATGTGGTTGTCAGTTCCGTTGAAGTTAATGGAGCTGAGCTGTAATAACACCCAGTGTGGTTCCATTTCTGGAAGAAAGCGGCTATGGTTTTCCAGCCTTGGATAACCCCTCTAAGACCCCCTCCCCCATACACTTTATACCAATGTTAGGTTTGGCCACCAGTATAAGGTGTATGGGGGCCTTTCAATTCTGCAATGACGAGGGGTAGAGGGGCCGGGTGTCATGGATTTTTCTAGTTGATTATGCTCAGGCCATTGAAATAAATGGAGCCCATGCCAATCAAAGCTCGGATATGTTAACATTTTGACATTATCCCAATGTATTCGTGCCTAAGAGGCTCAAATCGTGGTATGAATGAGTCTTAAAGGGGTTATCTAGTGAAAATCTTTTTCTTTCAAATCAACTGGTTTCAGAAAGTTATATAGATTTGTATTTAAAAATCTCAAGTCTTTCCATACTTATCAGCTGCTGTATGTCCGGCAGGAAATTATGTTTTCTTTTCAGTCTGACATCTCTGTCCATGTCAGAGAGGTTTTCTATGGGGATTTGCTGCTACACTAGACAGTTCCTGTCTCGGACAGAGGTGGCAGCAGAGAGCACTGTGTCAGAATGAAAAGAAAACATTTCCTGCATGACATACAGCAGCTGATAAGTACTGGAAGACTTGAGATTTTTATCTAGAAGTAAATTACAAATCGATTTAACTTTCTGAAACCTGTTAATTTGAAAGAAAAAGTTTTTCAAAGGACAACCCCTTTAACTAGAGTCACAGAATCGGCCACTGTCCATGGTGCTGATGCGGAGATACAAGATACACGCATCCTTACTAAGAGACTTGCCTACTGGCCGAGAAGGGCAGACCCCCAGTGCACATATTAGACCACTATCATAGTCAGCTATCAGCGATGTCTGTAAAACATTATTATTACGGTCGGCTGTGGCTCTTACGTGGTTTAGGAGTCATCTCCCTTTGACCTGCAACAAGTAAATTTATATCAACTTGCAAAAAAATACAATATTAATGTGAGTTTCAATGAATCAGGGAATCAGATTCTGAAATATTTAGTGATCTGGGCTAGAGAAGTCTGCTGGATCTTTACCATACTTGAAGTAATTTCGGACTGTAGGAGTGAAGGTAAAACACGGCGTCAGGATAATAACAGTCCCCGGGTGGCCATAGAGCAAAGAACAGGACATTATTTGTCCATGAATAATGTATATATAAAAGAGTTGCATAATAATGGTAACCATACACCGAGAATTTGGAAGTGGACAAGATAGGAGGTCCAAGGAGAGGACTGGACGCAGCAAAATAGAGTTTTCTTGTAGCCCACCTATGGTAGGAATAAGTTATATTCTTACTTATATAACCTTTACTATGAATGATATTCCTGACATCTTCTACTGAATCCCTTTAAATCAACTCAGGAGCTTTTAGGAAATCAATAAATTTGATGGCTAATGGCAGCGATCTATCAAGCGTGCAGGATGGTATGGGAGGTTGGCAATGGCAGTGCCCGTCTGCTGAGAAGTGGATATGACATGAGTAATGATGATACTATAACTCAGGATGTTATATATCCTCCCTTCTCTTAATCCTCAGAGCGGAGTTATGTCATGGGCCAGTACCTCCCTCCATTGTCCTTAGAAGAATCACACAACCTACTTCTAAGGAGGGGGCAGGTCAGGCTGAGACCTTTTAAAGACCTTATCGCATCACTACACCTGTATCTTGTCTACTCATTGCATAGACGGGTAAAGGATACGCATAACTATTCTTTGCCAGTCAACCTCTCCATTTAAAAGGATTTTTTTCAACTCCAAAAGTTATCCTCTATACACAGGATAAGGGGGTACCAAGTTGATCAGCTAGTCAATCATCCAATTTCCGCCATTCCTTTCCTCTCTGTCCCTATATCACTCTGTTAGTCTCTCCCTGCTCTGCTCTAACTGCCTGCTGCCATCCGGCTCTCTCCTCCACACACAGCCGACTGGCCGCCTCTGGAAACTAATCACCTTATATAGAAGGGGAGGTGCTGACATCACAGAGGGGCCAGCAGCTGATTGGACGGATGCAAGGAATTATAGTTAATGCCTTCCTCCCACCCAGTGATGCTCCAGACAGCAAATGCGGCCACCATTTTGTTTTTTTGTGAATTTCCTTAACCAATCGGCGGGAATTCACTTCGCAGAACTAAGCGAATTGACAGCGCGATTCGCAGCAAATCTTGATTCCCCAGATTCACTTCGCTCATCTTTACTCATAATGAATGGAGTACACACAAGTATACACAGACAGTGCTCCTTTAATTTCGTATGGTGCCGCCCAAGCAATTCTGTGAAGAAGGTTTGGTCATGGATAGGCAAATAGGGATCACTAGACCTCCTCTGGCACCTGTACCCATTGCGTAACCAGCAGATAAGCTAAACATTGGAATATTCCTTTAACAAAGGGAGTTATTATGTCCAAAAGATTGAGTAACAAGTTGAACCTAAAAGGATTATTCAAGATTTTTTTTTTTAAATAGCTCTTTTTCCCCTCAAAAATAGCGCCACCTCTGTACTCAGGTTGTATGTGGTATTACAACTTACCTTCATTCACTTCAATGGAAATGAGCTGCAACACCGTACTCAAACCAAGGGCGGGAGTGGCGCTGTTTCCGGAAGAAGCGGCTAGGTTTTCTAATCCTGGATAACCCTTTCATACTGAGAATTACAGCTGGGGAATTTCAGATATAAATTTTGCTCATCACTTATATAGACAGAAGTGTATTTTTTTTTTAATCCCAGGCTAGAAAAAGGATGTGTGGGAGATTGTCACTTTATCACCATTTGCAACGTCTTGTAAATTATAGTTAATTTTGTGCGGCTCCCGGACTGATAAACTGCCATAAGAAATCATTAGCAAGAAATAACATAATAAATTGTGATTCTATTGATGAGACGCCGGCGCAGCACCGAGACCCGTGTGATATTTCTAAACGTATAGCATCTTGATGTGCAGGTTTATTACTGCGAGCCGGTGCTGTTCCGCCACAGTTTTGCTTATGTATGCAGAATACAAGTTCTGTATGTTCCGTGTTTTTGCTAAAGCTGCATTTGTAGCTAAGAAGTCTCCTCTAATAACAAGCTTTGTGTTCTTCCTTTGGCATATCAAAAACAACGCAGTACGGCTGTCACTTATCTATATTGTTAGATAATGTCCAAATAATATGTCTTTTGAAGGCGCGTAGACACATAATTCACAGCCATTCTTGCCTCCTGTAAGACATAGTTGTCTAGACATTAAACAATCTCCTCCTTCTGGGGGTGATGTGACCCCCATTAAATCATATTCTATCCTTAGTTGACTCAAAACTCTGCCAGTTCATCCTCCCTGAGCTCCTTTGTGGAACGAGACAGTTGGAACATCCCTTTAACAGACCGCGAATGTGGACCCGCTGTGCTGCTCAACCGGTTTGGCTTTGGGCCACACCGGGGAGCAGAGTCTAAGTGCCCTCTAGGTATTAACCTTTTATCCTGCTCCTGGATGCGGAAGTTGGACTTCTGTGACTATAGAACACTGGGTCTCTCCACAAGTGTGGTCCTGGTGTGAGCAGCATCTGGTCCCCAAAAACTGGTCATTGCAAGGCATTGGGGAACAGGCAAAGTATACATGGTTACAAAGCTTGGTCGTCAGCAAAGTACCAGGGATGAGACGGGTATCACAGACAGGTGAAGGATTGGGGAAGATGGCTTCAGAGGCAGGTCAGGCAATCCGAGTCCACAACAGGAGAGGCAGGCAATACAGAGGAGGCTCAGACGGGAAGCGTAATCCAAAGAACATGCACAGTCCAGGATACACGAGAATACAGCAGAAAAAGCCAACAGATACCATCACTTGTAGTGATGAGCGAATACTGTTCGATCAAATAGATATTCGATCGAATAGTAAGGTATTCGATCTATCAAATATTATCGAATAGTTCGCCAAATATTCGATAAATATTCGATAAGTGTTCAAATCCCCCAGCTTCCGGTTTTTACCTCCAAGTGGTCGAATAGATGTTTTTCAATAATCGTATAGTGAATTCCCATTGACTTCAATGGGATGAAATATTGGAATATTCGGGAGATATTCGTACGAATATCAAATATTCAAATATTTCACTATTCGCTAATCACTAATCACTTGGAATGCTAGACTCCAATAATGCTCAGGCAGGGATGGGCAGGTGGAGCTAGTTTAAATAGGTGCAGGTGGCTCTGGATTGGAAGATGGCAGTAGCAGTGAAGATTAGCTGCCTCTATAAAGTCAGAGCAGTAGACATAGTGTAGACACTCCTAAAGGATCTATTGGGATACATTCAGTATTGGAGCACAACACTCAAGCACCACACCTTGACATCACCTTCACACACGCCTTGGTACTACAGGTGCTGCTCACGATTATTATAGCCATTAAGACATCCGTCACTGGGGATTATGGCTTGTTGATGTTGTTCCTTACTCTTTAATCTAGATTTAGGAGGCTGACAAGATCCTTATGTTCTTTATATCTCATTGGATATTTGTACCACCTATTGCCCACCAATTGTTTCACCTATTAAATATGTCCCATAAGGGTAAAGGACAAGGGGTTGGCTAATGCAACTGCTCCACCTTTCTGTCCTGCATTTGTAGCAAGTTTTTACCCTTTAAAATAAAGTAACCCTAAAGCATATCCATTGCGCCAAGGCTGGACTTTTTCCAAACATGTAACCACTCCACCTTGCTTGAGCATAGGGTCCATAGTCCATAGCGTTTCTGTGAGGGCACTGTATGTCCCTGCATGTGGATTTATTTCAGTATATTACCTGAGCTTATTTCCTGACTGCATTCCTGGCTGATCCTCTGAACAATATTGCCTCTTCTTTGAACAGTTTACCATGAACCTGTGTCTGCCCCTGACCTGTTTGCCTGTACCTGTCTACGCATCTTGACTGCTGGCCCTAGACCTTGCAAAAGAGAGCACATGGATTCTCATTTAAGAGTCTCAAAACACAGGACTAGCCAGATATCCCTCCGGGAAGGGCCCAGCTAGGGGGTGACTCCTGTAGGGAAACCACCAAAACCACCATATTAAGTGGCTCTATAAGTCAATGTAATGACAAGGGAAAAACTAAGGCCACGGACAGCTGTTTCAGGGTGTTGCCCCTCATCAATGTGGAGCAGGATTCTGGCTAGGTGGGAGCAATGGGTAGTGAGGCCATAAGAGAAACAGATCACTGACGGATGTCGGCTAAAGCGCTTAATGCAGTGAAATCCTAGGTGCATTGCTCCCTGGAATATACTGTATGTATATGCAAAAGAGAGCCAGAGGAGAGTCATTTAAGAGTCTAAAAACATAGGACTAACCAGATATCCCTCTGGGAAGGACCCAGCCAAGAAGTGGCTCCTGTAGGGAAACCACCAAAACCACCATATTAAGTGGCCCTAAAAGTCAATGTAATGACGAGGGAAAAACCAAGGCCAGGTATCCATCCATCCACAGTGGTTTTGATGGTTTCCCTACAGGAGCCCCACCTTGGCTAGGCTATTTCGGAGGGATATTTAGCTAATCCTGTGTTTTGAGACTCTTAAAAGAGGCTCCACGGGCTCTTTTTTGCATATTCATATTTCCCAGGAAGCAATGCACCTAGGATTTCACTGTATTCAGCGCTTTGGCCAGCAGCCAACAGTGTTATCTTTGGCTAGTCCCCCTGAGATCAATGATCTGTTTCATGTATAGCCCTAGACCTTGGCCTTTACCCAGACCTGTCTCTAAACATTCAGTGCTTTGGACTGGTGTCTTTTGGTGGCTGGGTCAGCTGTCACCCACACCAGGACCACTCACTAAGGTAATGACCTGGTCGCCATCTGCAAAGAAGTCCAGATCCCTATAAGGGAGTTAAAGATAAGAAGCAGATTGGCTACTTAGACAACACCCAGGTGAATGTCCCAAAAAGTAAATTGGTTGGGTGGCACGGGGGGGTCCACACCTGTTGCCCATTATAGTTATGACTATAGAGAGAGCATTTACGTCAGTGTTTTCTATGCTTCTCCTGTGGGCATCCACTAGAATGTAACTAGAACACGGCAGACTCACATAGCAGTATTACACTCAGATCACAACATTTCCAGTTGAAGAGCATCATAACGTAGGCTTATATCACATTCTTCCTCGGGTAGACATTTTGCATTAGCTTCCCTTTTTTTATTCACAAATAATCAGAAGTGTCAGATGTAGCTGCTTTCAAGCTCAGCTAAATTTAGATGAGGTACAAATCCTGTATAATGATGCTGTTATAGTTTTTTATCATTTAAAGGGGTTTTACAGGATTAAACAACACGGCTTCTTTCATCTAAAAGCAGCAACACATCTGTCCATGGGTTGTATCTACTATTAAAGCCAAGTTTCTGCCAGCTACATTTTTCCAATCCTATACAAGCCCTTTAATGCTGCATAGTCAATGTATGAGATGCTTTGGTGTGCAAGTCTACTGGTATACAGCCAGATTAGTGTCTACATGACTGGTATCTACATGACTGATGTACAACCAGACTGATGTCTTCATAACTCATGTACAACCAGACTGGTGTCTACATGACGGATGTACAACCAGACTGGTATCTACATGACTGATATACAACCAGTCTGATGTCTTCATAACTCATGTACAACCTGACTGATGTCTACATGACGGATGTACAACCAGACTGGTGTCTACATGACGGATGTACAACCAGACTGGTATCTACATTACTGATGTACAACCAGACTGATGTCTACATGACTGGTATCCATATGACTGGTGTACAACCAGGCTGGTGTCTATATGGCTGGTATCTATATGACTGATGTACAACCAGACTGATGTCTACATGACTGGTATCCATATGACTGATGTACAACCAAACTGGTGTCTAGTTGACTGGCGTGCACCCAGACTGGTGTCTACATGACAAATGTCTACATGGTTGGTATACACCCAGACTGGTGTCTACTTGACTGGTGTCAGCAAGGAAGAAGATGGGGGGCTCAATCTATAAAGAAAATAAAGCCAGAGTGTGCGACCCTGTGTCAAGGGAAAATAAAAACACAGAGAAAAACAAGACACATATAAATGAGTGCACCCCACAAAAATGCAATAAACTAATCTAGTACAGTATCAAAAGGATATATTTTATTTAATTTGTTACTACACAAAACACTAACAAAATTAAAAACATAAAAAAAAAAACATGTTAAGGGAAAATCTCAAGATAGTACAAAATCAATCTGAATAACAATCGATACCAAGTATAATAAAGTGCCAGTGCTAGTGCAAGAAAGTGGAATGAACTGCTTTACAAAACCACCCTACTCCATAAAAATTAAGGAGAGGATTCTTCTAACATGCAAAAAAAAAAAAAGTCCAAACCAAATTGGTGACCATGGTGCAGCATGCCCTTGTATCTACTTGACTGGTGTGCACCCAGACTGTTTTTTACTTGACCCGTGTGCACCCAGACTGGTGTCTACATGATTGGTGTACACCCAAACTGGTGTCTACTTGACTGGTCTACAACCAAACTGGTGTCTACATAACTTGTGTCTGCTTGACTGGTGTACACCAAGATCATGTTGCAGCATGCCCTGGAGGGAACTCCAACTTAACTGATGTCTACATGACTGGTATACAACCAGACTGGTGCCTTCATGAATGGTGTACACCCAAACCATGTTTCAGCATGCCCTGGAGGAAACTCAAACTTAACTGATGTCTACATGAATGGTATACAACCAGACTGGTGCCTTCATGACTGGTGTACAACCAGACTGGTGTCTACATGACTGGTCTACAACCAGATTGGTGTCTACATGACTAGTCTGCAACCAGACTGGTGTCTACATGACTGATGTTTGCTTGACTGGTTTACACCCAGACTGGTGTCTACATGACTGGTGTTTACTTGACTCGTTTGCACCTAGACTGGTTTCTACATGACCGGTGTTCACCAAGACTGGTGTCTACTTGACTGGTCTACAACAAGACTGGTGTCTACATAACTTGTGTCTACTTGACTGGTGTACACCCAGACTGGTGTCTACATGACTGGTGAACATCCAGAGCTGAAGGTACAATGCTGGAGCCTAGGTCAGTCTTCATATGGTCTCCTAGGTCCAAAGTGAATGCTGTTAGCTTTGGATAAAGATCTGTGTTTCCAAATAATCTTTAATATGTCCTTAACAGGTTTTTCCAGATGCCATGTAAACCAATGCTTTTATAGACATTGAGTAAGACTGGAATTGCTGATTTCCATAACCATGCCTCCTGCAGTCCTTAATAATGAATAGTAGCAGGGACAAGGCTGTAGGGGAGCAGAGGTAGCTGTTACAACCAGGCACTCTAATCCCAGAGGGAGGTCTAAAATGAGGTTAAGGGTCATTTTACATGGATATATTATTGGCAGAATGAGCATACTTAAGAGCTCTCATTGCCAATAATTGGCCTGTGTAAAAGGGGCACTGATCACTATGTTGGCTGATCGCATCCTTAATGCAGCCATTAATTCATTGTTAGCAGTCGCACATTGCCCTGTGTGAATGGATGTGCACATTGCCCTGTGTGAATGGATGTGCACATTGCCCTGTGTGAATGGATGTGCACATTGCCCTGTGTGAATGGATGATGTGCAGCCGACAATAATGAAGTTAAAGATCCACAAGAATGATCCAGTATAATCATGTGGCCCGTTCATGTAGCCCATTGTGCAATTAATTGGGTCATGTGAAGGCTCACTGAATGACATCACCAATCATTATCTTTCCCCTGTCGACCCGTGGTAAAGGACAACTGTGGTGATTTGCTTTTTTAGCTTATTTAACACACATTAAGGTGTGTTAAAAAGCTATCTGGCACAGTTCCCCCCCTCCGGAAGTGAAAAAAAGAATACATACCCAATAACTGTCGACCACGTCCTCATCTCCCGGGCGCCATCTTGTGTCGATGTTGTCAGCGCTGGGGACGGGCCTGGTCTTCTTCCCTCTCTGTGTCTTCTAGTAAAGTGAATAGGAGAGGAAAAGGCTGCTTGAATGGGAGAGGAAAATGCACCAGCAGCCTTATCATTGGCTGGAGCTCATCACATGGCTTACAGCTTGCTCAGCTCTGATCGGCTGAGCTTGCTGGAAGCCATGTGATACGTTCCAGCCAATGATGCTCTTCCATTGACTTCACTTGAGCCCGAAAGTGAGGGAGTTTCGAAGACGGCTGGCGGGAGATTCAATTAGCGATCATCACCGGAGGGATGGCGAATATGACGTTTGTATGTGTCTGTGGTTTTTTCATCCTGCCGGAGTTGTCCTTTAAGAGTCCTTTAACTGCTAAAACAACCTCAAGCCGAGCATCTGGTGGAAGATGTAGAATTTTTCGGGGCAGGTTTATCATTTGCATCCCCGATGTAAGCCACACTCCCCTGATGGACATGCAGGGGGCGTGGCAAGGCTGAGAAGAGGCGTGGCCTGCTACCACCCCTGATTTATCAAAGTTTACAGCTGGTGTATATCATGGCACAAAGCTACACAGGTGGATAGACTGCCTAGCCGTGCTCTTCTCCGTAGTATATTTATCCTCATTCACATTCTGATCCCTTACCATTGATCACAGTATCTAGTTAGAGTGCCCACTCAGGGGGTGAGTAGTTTAGTCCTTTTCGATTCATTATAATAGCCTTGAGAATAGCATGTAATGGTACTTATGTATCTCTGTTCAGTACATTGTATCACGCATATGAAAACTCCACTGTAATTGCTGTATCACTAGGTAATCCGCTTTGTATCCCGATTCTCCAAGGAGGAGGGGGGTAATTACTCTGTTCAGGATTTAGTTGTCGTAAAATCTTCAGAAAAAGATTATATGATAAAAAAAAAATTCTATATCAATTCTCCTGTTAATTTCTGCTTTGTTCTCAGGCCACTGTCTCCTGCATCACATAATTCCAGGGTACATTTTTTTCGGCACACCCCCTTTTAATAGCCAGACAAAAAGCTAGCATTAGCGGAACAAAGAATAGATTTATATTTTTAAAATAACAAATGACCCTTTTTGGATAAAAAATTCCGAGCGTTTAACTGCCTTTTAACAAGCCTTTAGTTGGTGTTTTGCAATATTGTTATGTTCCGTGCTGTCAGTCGCTCTGTTGTGCGGCAGCCTCATTGAAGGATGTTTGAAATCATTGCCTTGTTCTTAAAAATGTCCTGTAACCAGAGTACAATGCCAGGCTGCACAATAATAAATATAATATACTAAACCTGCTTTTATGATAACAGCTGGGAGAAAGATATTTAGCTGCTGTCGAAAATTGCCACAAAATGGGATTTTTTTATTTTTTTTTTGAGTTGAGAGAAATGCTCCATTGTTTTTCACACGTATTAAATTGTTTGTCGGCTTTAAAGAAAGTAAAACTGACTGTTTATTCTTTGATAGAAAATCTTGCATTAGGTCATTGTGCTGGTGACAAACAAAGAAAACTCCCTTGGCATGCCCCATTTATTCAAAGAGAGCTGTGCTAAATTTTGGAAAATGGCTGGCCTACATAAATGTGAATTAGGAAAACTAAGCCTAAACTGATGTATTATGTGGAATTAAACATATTTCAAGTGTACAAGTGTTTATGAAGCTGTACTAATTGAGAAATATAGACTTACTAATCCCCATGTGTCTGCATTGTTTTGATAACCTGCTGCCTTTGCTATGACCCATTAAGGTGGTCAAGCATGCTCAGTTCAACTTCAGTCTCGAGAAAGTACTGGCAGTTGGTCTCCGCTGAGCCTTCTGGAAGGACTGTGGGTAAAGGCCCTATTACACTGGCCGATGGTGAGGAGCAAGCAAGCGCCAAACTGTCAGGTCGGCTTTCGCTTGCTCTTTGTTCCCCATTCGTTGCCAATACGGGGAGCAGCAGGAGGGGCTTTAGTCTGGGGTACATAGGAGATAGCGGCTCCTATTACATGCAGACTGTTGTAATTGTTGAAAAAATCTTTCAACACTTTGAAAGACAAGGATAAGCTGACATTGTGCATATTGGCTGATCATTGCCTTTTAACAGTAGCTATTACACCAAGTGATTATTGGCCGTGGCGGCCGATAATCGTCCAAATACAGATGCTAATTGCTTGGTGTAATAGGGAGGTTAGTGTGTGCATGGCAACAGCAGGGTAACGGTTCAGACAGGAAACTAGGAAGTGATCCGATCCAGAGAGAAGAAAAACAGTACAGGGACATAAATTACTTTACTACAAACAGCACATTGGTACTGCTTTACATATATTTATGTACAAGGGATCAAAAAAGTGCAGGACAATCACAAAGAAATATAATTGTAGCTCTTTATTAAGGTAGATTTTAATTTAAAATACATACAAAAATGAATGAGAAAAGATAAAAAACAAGGAAGTTGGGGGAATGAAACAAAACCAAATACATAAATCGGTGAGGGGACATAGAAAAATATTTTATGAAATCATATATTGCACATGCATGGAAGTTGAAAGAGACTAATATGGCTGTGGCAATGTAGGCACCCTCTACTGAGTAAAAAATAGTGTAAACAGTATTGATAAGCAGCAAAGGATAAAGTGCACAAGGTAAACAACCTATTTAAAGCTGCAGTTGCTAAATAAGCAACACACTGGGGTGAAATCACCAACAAGTATATACTAATGTAAATACAAACTAGGAGGATGCGTACACTGCAACAAGTCCCACACACCTACTCACCCTACGCACGTTTCGCGTGGCTCGCTTTGTCAAGGGATATCCTTCATATCCCTTGACAAAGCGAGCCACGCGAAACGTGCGTAGGGTGAGTAGGTGTGTGGGACTTGTTGCAGTGTACGCATCCTCCTAGTTTGTATTTACATTAGTATATACTTGTTGGTGATTTCACCCCAGTGTGTTGCTTATTTAGCAACTGCAGCTTTAAATAGGTTGTTTACCTTGTGCACTTTATCCTTTGCTGCTTATCAATACTGTTTACACTATTTTTTACTCAGTAGAGGGTGCCTACATTGCCACAGCCATATTAGTCTCTTTCAACTTCCATGCATGTGCAATATATGATTTCATAAAATATTTTTCTATGTCCCCTCACCGATTTATGTATTTGGTTTTGTTTCATTCCCCCAACTTCCTTGTTTTTTATCTTTTCTCATTCATTTTTGTATGTATTTTAAATTAAAATCTACCTTAATAAAAAGCTACAATTATATTTATTTGTGATTGTCCTGCACTTTTTTGATCCCTTGTGGATTTTTGTTTTGGTATAATATATTTCTATGTGCGTTCAGGACTGAATTATTTTGGGCATTCTTTGTTTGGACATATATTTATGTGGTGCACTTCTAATTTTACCAAACGTGCAACATGGCTTAATTCCCCCTAAGCATTTTTTAACTCGTAAATTTAAAGAGATTTTTCAACAAAATACAGAATTATATGAATGTACACTACTTTTCTGGAAGGTTTTTCCAAAATTCAGTTCATCTATTTCTGTTCTGCGTTCTTAGATTAGCCTAGTGACACATATTATGACTTTAGTTTTCTGAACAAGTGAAACAGAACTTTACCATTATAATAATTGTATAGTTGTAAAGTTAATTGCATAATTGTATAGTTGTAAAGTGCTATAGCGGCCATGGTGAGTATCAGCAACCTTTCCTTAAAGAGTCAATTTTGTTACTTTTTTTTTGCAGAAATTAATAGTCCAGGTGATTGAAAGAAACTTTGTAATTGGGTTTATTAGGCAAATATGCTATTATCTCATTAAAAAAGTCTTTTCCCAGGTGTCCCCCTCCCTCCTCTCCTTTCTGTCATCCACTGCTCAGAATCAGGAAATCTGTTTTACATCAGTCAGATCCTGTCTGTTTTATGGAGAGGGGAGGAGGAAAGAGGAAGGAGGGAGATTAGTTGGCAGCAGAGAACAAAGGATTACACCACAGGGAGCCGCTCAAAGCCCCTATTCAGAGGTCAGAGAGGTCAGTGCTGATGTCAGAGGAGATAGCCCAGTGATGTAGCTGTAAATTAACTCTTTGTTGTCCTGTTTTGGTGCCTCATCTCTCCCCTCTCTATAGAGAACAATGAAGACGGGGGTAGGGGAGCTTCAAACTGCTTTTTCATGATAAAAATGCATTTTTCGCTAATAAACCCAACTACAAAGTTTCTTAAAATCTCCTGTACTATTGATTTCTGCAAAAGAAATTTAATGACAGTGACACTAAGAAAAAAAAATTATATATACTGATAATGTAAAAAATAAAACAAAATAATAATACTAACCTACCTCCATGTCCCACAGCTCCCAGGCAGACTCTTTAAAGTCCTTGCTGATCACCATTTCTTCCTGGTCCTTGTGATGTGTCGTCCTCTTAAGAACCGTTCTGCTTAGTCAATCACTGGCTGACAGTCAGTGACTATCATCATTCATTACTGTAACCAGGTGGAAGCAGTGCCGTCCAGGACAGGGAGCTGAGAAGGACCAGGGACGGTGAGTATTGCAAATTTTTTTGTATTACTGACTAGTATTAGTAAATTTTTTATACCACTCCCGAACATATGTAACAGTAAAACATTTTTTTATCCCCAGACAACTGCTTTTACCTCTTAAAGTCAGCCTGACAACAGCTTCACAGATTATTTCCAAAATATGAGGGATCTGATACCCCTCCCCCCCCCATTTTGCTAGGTAACATAGTTATATGCATAGTTGTATACAGGCTCTCCACTGCTCTCTCCATTTAAGCTCATTAAAGTTACAAAAAAAATATATCCTGTGGATATGCCATAAATGTTGCAAATGGGAATATTCCTTAAAGGGGTTTTATTCCTCAGTGTGCGAAAAGCAAGGTGCTCACGGATAGCAGATGGATAAACAATCGGGCATATTAATATGATATTCCCTGCGCTAGGCATTACAGGATACAAAGGATCAAGTTCTACTTTACACAGGAGGATGACACCGCTCTGTGTATGCTGCTAGGTTGTTACGATCTAGTAGACACATGCCAGGAAACCCCTGAGATCTCTTCATAATGGTGCCCAAGGTAAGTCCGAATCATATAGATGTGGTATGGTGGCCAGCAGAAAGATACAAAACCTGAACTTGTTAATTTGATGTTTTCAGGCACTGAGCAGCTCACTGATGGAATTCTCTATTCATAGTAATGGATATAACTCAAGGGACCCTCATTCTTTAGCAAGCGCTTCACAAAGCAAGAAGGTTCCTATTTGGGTTAAATTAAAGCTTCTATACATGGAAATATTCATAATCTTGAATACTGTACAATATGGTATGTAGAAGCAACGAGCAGTTATTCCCTTAGAAATTTGCAACCTTATTCTGCCATGTTGACAGCTGTGAAAAGCTTTCTTTGGTCACCTCGGGCTTGGAGTGTGTAGATATGAAGACACATCACTAAGAGAGTCTTCACTGGTTAGATCTTGGTGGGAGACTTGAATAAATGAATGTTCTTGGGAATAGAAAGCTGTAGTGTCATATAGCAGGATGTAGGTTTGTGTGGGGATATGATGTCAAAGCCAGGGGTATTTCCAAGCTGAAATATTTAACCCTCGTCAATCCCAGTTCCCTTTCTTTAATAGACGTACATAACCTTTCTAACCACTGACTAACCCTCCAATCAGCGTCTTCTCCATCTCTCAGCAGATTCCTCTCCCCCTCTGGAGGACACATAATCTACATCTTTGTGGGTTAGCTATACAACCTACTTTCTAGAATAGGGACATGGAGAAAGTCTCTATCAGTCGGTGGGGGAGCGGCGAGTAAATTGGTGAGTGAATTGGAGCAAATCGCTGGAGTACCTCTTTAGGCTCTGGTTCTTGCTGAGGGGCTATAGCCCCTATTACACGGGGCGATCTCCAGTAGCAAATGAGCTGCGATCTGTCAGGTAAGTTCTCTCTTGCTTTGCCTGCTCACTTCCAGTGCTATTAAACGCGCCAACAGTGACTGGGTAAGGGTGCGGGTGGGGCCGCGGAAAGCTGAGCGCGGGGGTGGGGGGCTCAGGTGAAATAAGATAACTAAGGGCCCTATTCCACGGGTCGATTATCGTTCAGATTATCGTTAAGTTGTTCGAATCTAAACGATAATCGTTCATTTGAATAGCAGTTAACGATTAACGACCGAACGAGAAATCGTTGATCGTTTAATAAGACCTGGACCTACTTTTATCGTTGCTCGTTCGCAAATCGTTTGCATTGAATAAGATGTTGTTCGGTCGTTCGCAGTAGTGACAAACGCAATAGCGATGACAAGACGACCCCAAGAACGATCATAAGTAACGATTATCGTTCCATGTAAATGGGTGAACGATTTCAGGTCTATTGCAATAGCAGCCGTTTGGATCGTTTCTTGTTAACGATTATGCGAGCGATAATCGTCCCGTGGAATAGGGCCCTAAGGCTCAGGTGAGATAAGATAACTTAAGGCCCTATTCCACGGAACGATTATCGTCCGTTTTCAGCAATCGGACGATAATCGGCCAGTAAAATAGAGGGCAACGATCAGCCGGCATGGTTCATGCCAGCTGATTGTTGTATCGCTTGTTTTTCAAACATGTTGAAAAACAAGTGACTGATATAGCAGCGATCTGCTGCCAACGCTCCGTGGAATAGGAGCAACGGCAGCAGACCGCCGCTATCCTCTATGGGCTGCCCGGACGATCTAGCGATCACCTGAGCAGCCCCCCCGCAGCTCCCTGCACCCCCCCCAGACTCAACCGCTGAGCCTGAGCCTTAAGTCCCTATTCCACAGGCCTATGGAGAGGAGCTATCAGCGCTCATTTGGTCCTCACTCCCACGGCTATTCCAGGCGGCAGCATCGAGCTGGGAGCTCGTTTGCTCCTCTCCATCGGCCCGTGGAATAGGGGCTTAAGGCCATGTGAATCATGATTAAGTCATGTGAATTTCCTGGTTGGCCTAGGAATCTCTCTAAAATACACCCCATCACATCAAAATGGTGGTCGTGCCCCTGGACAAGATTTGTTACACGCAGTGGACGGGATTTGACTGCAGCAGTTACATGGCTGTCATACTGATGACCAAGCTTCCGAAATCCATGGTGGACTACTAGACTGCCACTGTTAAATAGGGCCTAGCATGAATCCCCTAGATCACCTCCACATTCACGTTGCCTCTCTGTAACTCTCTCGCGTCTACATTTCTCCCGTAGCCGTTTCTACAATAAAACAATACACACAATGGCCAGTCTGTACATAGGGAACTAACAATGGAACTCTTCCTATTACGGTTTCCATTCATTTCAAAGGAAAGATCATCCAGGCGCAGCTATAAAATATAGCAGGACGTGTAAGCATATTGAATTGTTTTCGAGATCTATCTGTTATTGTGCCCGCTCTCATTTTATGGACATCCAGCGCTGATGATTGCTACTTGGTCTCTAAGAGGTTTTCAAGCCTCCTATCTTCTTTTTTAATAGAATTGCCTTTGCTCCTGATAGATGTTCACTACATAGTCATGCTCACCTCATATATTTATGCACATATCAAGCCACAGTAATATGTCCTGTACATGGTGTATATTATTTATGCCCAAACTTGCATCACGCACCAATAGGCTGATGAATTATGGAAACGGGTCTTTATTTCTCCACCTATACATATACATTACTGTTCATTGCAGATAATAGATTAGTGAGGAGCAACAAAGTGTCACTGTCGTCTCTCCCGTTATTGTGACAAATGAGGCGTAGAAGTGAGATACATCTGGCACCGCGCTTACATCGGTGCCCTTTAATTTTTTGCTTCATTTCAAAAATTGCATAACAAATCATGAAGATATTTCTGGGAGAGGCGGTCACACAATGTTGGCCATAGCCGTGCTTCTTTTTAGGTAATTGAATTCACTTTATAATATCATTTATATATTGTTTGCTTTCAGAAAAATGGGGTATACAATTGGATTAGTGGTAGCCACTAAAATCAATGAAACACATTAACTTCAAGAGGTGCTATGTTGATCTGGTTTCAACCCTGATCAACTATCATAGGGATGCTAAATTACATTACGACTATGGCCAAGTTTACATGAGATGGTGTCGTGTTGGCCAACAGGGTACAAATAACTTTACCATGGGATACCTTCAGTATGCTACCTAAGTAGCTGTGCCATAGATTGATGCAGTAATATTGTAAAAAAAAGATAGATGGAGGACACAGGGTACAAACATGGGTCTCTTACCAATGATAGTTTGAGGGTACGTGGATCACCTTGGGTGTTTATGCTCCATGGATAACAATGAAAGGAAGCCTTTGGACAGGGATCGGCTGCTACTCCCAACTGTGCCGATATCCAAGCTTTGGATCGGTGCTTTAAGCAAAAAGCAGCAAAGAGACAGTGTCCCTGGATAAAAAGAAACGTGCCAATATTTTACTTTGCTGCACACATCTCCTTCAAATCTATTTTAAATTGATAACATTTCCATACCATTGCCTTTAAGGCCATTTTACAGTGCACAATTTTCCCCCTAGTTTCCCGCTCCTTGCCTGTGCTAGCAGGGAGGTGCAGGAGGGGCCACTCTAAGGATCTAAGGATCGTTTGGGTGGCCCACTGACATAATCATGATTTTTCAGCATGCCGACATCGGCATCATTGCCTTTCAACATGTACTATTACTTTAAACGATTATTTATCACCTGAACATGTGTCCAAGTTTTCCAGCACTCCTTAGGGCTGCATCCAACTTCGTGAGCCACCGGTATTCAAATTCTGAGCTATCCGCCTGTGTAGTAACAAGGTGAGAATCTCTTAAAAACAAACAGGTATATACTGACAAACAGTACCCAAATAACTGTTGCAAATGGGCAAAAGGCTCCCACAATGTCTTATTAAGCAAAATAACGGACATTGTTCATAGACATTATTTGCGGCCGTTATTATAAAAAATTGGCATTTTTTTCACCTAAAGACACAATGTGTAACATAGCTCTACAGAGCGGGTCATAATCAAGGCCAATGATCATTAGGGTATGTGAATTTTTCCCACTCGAAAACATACACCGCAAGATACACAAGAGAAATTCAGGAGCCTCTGATTTCTGCAGCATATCTTCACTTTTATGACAACATATTGGAGTTTTGGATGTGAATTAGCCTCGTTTACTAGGTGCTGGTATACATTATGGATATATAGAGGTGAGATAAGATGTTTGTCACTCATTAATGTGGATTTCATACACTGGGAAAAAAAATTTACCCCACAGTTCACAGTATAAACTACAGCAACCATTGCCATTGAACGCAATAGGACGCAGACTGTTCTGCTGTGTAATACACTCCTCCGTGCTCACCAAAAAGCACAGTGGGAACTAACCCTTACATGCAACTGGCCTTTTTACACAACGCTTCAGTTCCAGAAAGAATAAGAAGAATTGTTCTTTAAAACCTTTCCCTCTGTATTCCAGTGGAGACATTATATAGATATGAGATATTAAATAAAATCTAGAGCTCCTGGTATTGAATTGTTATGTGCAGCAGGTTTTCTTAGTCTATAGATCCCCAGAGTTTATGCCAGCGGTCCTGCTGTTCTGCAATATCCTGTTCCATTATATCTAGCTATATAATACGTAGAATAAATATAGAGTAAATAGGATCATTTTTGCAAAATTGCAAAAATGGATTTGTGATGTATTAGCCACAGTTATTTCACAAAAATCAATGCACTTCAATTAAATATGACACAGCTCAAGGATCTGGTATACAGATAGCCACTGTTAGAAATTTTCTTTTAACACTTTGCAAATGGATAAATTTATGTAATTCTCGCACTATTAAAAACTTTTACCTGCAATACCTTTTACAACCACCTTGTGTGCTGTTGGGTACAAACTTGAAACTCAGCATTACACATACTCTACAGCACCACCTAGAGGTAGGTTTAAATTTAATCTACAAAACACAAAGCTGCATAATATGTTTTATCACGTAGTATTCATTTATGCCTAATATCCTTCCAGAAAGTTACAGTCCGGCCTATCTATCCAACAAAGACAGAAACAAAATTGCTGCAAAATTTAACATTGCAAATTGTGTAATTATCCATAGTCATGAAGGAACGGAAGCTGCTTGGTCATGAAGGGTTAAAAAAAATCCTGACACTGGAAATAAATGCTAATGTTCAGTACTAGATGACAATTTGATACTACACCTGTAACTGGCCATGAGTATTATCATGTCTAACACAGCTTATAAATGTCAACCGTTCAGCGGAGGTTTTGTGCAGTTGATATTTATAGAAGCGAAGAAGGGGGAGAGAGATAGAACACTTCCAGATAATTCCTAACTTATAGGAAAGGCCAGGACTGGGCTTTAAGCAGATTGCAGATGAGTGGAATACAGCCACATTAATTACAGTCTGTGAGTCCTGGCCCCAACTGTAGGTCTACTGACCCCAACTGAAAACGTCGGGTGAGGCGGGACCTACAATCATAATACAGCCACATTTATTACAGTATGTGATTCCTGGCCCCAACTGTGGGTCTACTGACCCCAACTGAAAAGATAGGGTGAGCCGGGACCTACAATCGTAATACAGCCACAAAAATTACAGTATGCAAGTCCTGGCCCCAACTGTAGGTCTACTGACCCCAAGTAAAAACATAGGGTGAGTCGGGACCTACAATCGTAATACAGCCACATTAATTACAGTATGCAAGTACTGACCCCAACTGAAAACATAGGGTGAGCCGGGACCTACAATCGTAATACAGCCACATTAATTACAGTATGCGAGTCCTGGCCCCAACTGAACACATAGGGTGAGTCGGGACCTACAATCGTAATAAAGCCACATTACTTACAATATGTGAGTCCTAGCCCCAACTCTGGGTCTACTGACCCCAACTGCAAACATAGGGTGAGCCGAGACCTACAATCGTAATACAGCCACATTAATTACAGTATGCAAGTCCTGGCCCCAACTGTGGGTCTACTGAAACCAACTGAAACATAGGGTGAGCTGGGACCTACAATTGTAATACAGCCACATTAATTACAGTCCTGGCCCCAACTGAAAACATAGGGTGAGCCGGGACCTACAATCGTAATACAGCCACATTTATTACAATATGCGAGTCCTGGCCCCAACTGAACACATAGGGTGAGCTGGGACCTACAATTGTAATACAGCCACATTAATTATAGTCCTGGCCCCAACTGAAAACATAGGGTGAGCCGGGACCTACAATCGTAATACAGCCACATTTATTACAGTATGCGAGTCCTGGCCCCAACTGAACACATAGGGTGAGCTGGGACCTACAATCGTAATACAGCCACATTAATTACAGTATGCGAGTCCTGGCCCTAACTGAAAAGATAGGGTGAGCCGGGACCTACAATCATAATACAGCCTTATTAATTACAGTATGTGAGTCCTGGCCCCAACTCTGGGTCTACTGACCCCAACTGAAAACATAGGATGAGTTGGGACCTACAATCGTAATACTGCAACATTAGTTACTGTACAATATGCGAGTCCTGGCCCCAAATGAAAACATAGGGCAGACAATCAGACAATTGCTGTAACCGCAAATAACGGCCATTTTTTTAGAACAATGGCCCTTGTTTCTTATAATAATGACCGTTGTTTTAAAATAATGTCCATTATTTGCTGTAAAATGGCGTCCTGTATCCATGTTTTCCAGGCAGTCCTTGGGCTGCATTCACCTTCTCTGGGCAGCGGGATTCAAAGTCTGAGCTTTTGTCAAGTTCACTCATCTCTAATAGTAATATAGACCATTTTGGGGGAAAAACACAACAAAACTGTGTCCCGAAGGACAAAAAAGGTATAATATTTTATGAGTTGTTTTTTTTTCTTTTCCTGGGGCTAAATGGCTCTATCACAAGGGGTAATTTTTTTGTCCAGACAGGCCAAAGTAAATCCCTCTTTGACTGGTAATTCTGAGCCATCCAAAAATCATTGGTTTTCGGCTGCACATCTCCCTTCGTAATAAGGGATGTATGGGCCACGTCTTAATACCGGCTGATTGCATGATTACCGAGCCGTGTAATAGGCTGTGTAAGCAGGCGCCAATCTAGGAGGTCGGTATTCATTTACAGTGCAGCTCAGGCTGTGTAATACTGCCCGAAGAATAAAAAAAATTTGCCCCATGACCCCTTCTCTCGGCGATGCTTTATGGAAAGTAGTCGGTATATGTTGCTTCTGGCAGTGAGGCAGACGTTTTATCCTCCGGTTAGTTCAGCATCGGCGGCCTTTCCTGGCATTATGTTCTTCTTAAAATAATGTCATGTTTTCAGAATGTAACAGGAACACCTACATGAAATGTCTGCATGAAGAGACACCGAATTGGCTGCAATAAAAACCCAGACTGCAGCCGGAGCTGACATCTGAACTCCCGTTCCTTTCGCTCACCCCTCCTCATTGGGTTTATTAGTTGTAATTGCTCAGCTGGCTCTCGCCAGTGTTTAAAGAGCATTAGGCAGATCAGGCTCTCATTTCTCCTTTAGACAAGATGCTGCAGTTTTCATTAAAAGAAGGAAATGATAAACCACATCGGAGGATCCGGCCAGCGTCTTGGGCCGGGTTCCCAGGTATGAGATAGCCAGTTTTCAGGGATGTGCTGGGCAGGGAGACGAGGCTTTCACTAAATACAACAGAACCTGCCCATCTAATTTCTCTGCTATGCAATGATCTTCACTGCCCACATAATGGGGAAAAAAATCAAGGATTCAAGGATTCTGTTGAAGAATGTGGAAACAAAACAAAAAATGGCGACATGTACAGAAGCATTTTTACTGGTATTTTTGACAACTTATGGAGGTTTAATGGTAAAACGTTAGGTATTTTTTTTTATATTTCCCTATTGACCCCCATGTGGCAGCAGTGTTTTGGCCCTCAAAAAGCTATCAATCTTTTTACGAAATAAGGCTATTCACTTATAAGAATAAGGCTGTTCACACTGTGTAATAGCAGTGCGCGGCAGGCGCTGACGATTAGCAAAGAAGAATACACTACCTGTCCAGGCTGCAGGGCTCCTCTTCTTCTGTGCTTCTCTCCGGGTCCTCTCAGCCAATCACTGGCCGGGACCGTCGCGGCCAGTGATTGGCTAAGCGGCCTGTCAGTTGAGACATGCTGCTCTGAAGCTGGAATGCGCGGACCCGGGGAGAAGTACAGAACAAGAGGAGCCCTGCAGCATGGACAGGTAATGTATAAAGTTCAAACAAGGGCTGCAAAGACATCGGTAACTGTAAACGATTATGAGGCCGTGTAATAGGCCCTGTAAATGAGCGCCAATCTAGCAGATCGGCGCCCGTTTACATTTATTATCGGGCCTTCATCAGCCCGTGTAATAGTACCCTAAGTCTCCCATGTGTGTCTGCTCTGCTCAACAACCAGACTAAGACTACTCGGTGTAGCTCTGGAGTTGGGACCTGGCAAACCCAGGGCCCACCTGGACCACGACAGGGACCAACTTGTTCTGCGTCCTCTCTACTCAACGACCAAACCAAAACTACCGACTAAAGCGGGTGTATGCTTCCTCTTCCCATGTTAAAACCTCCTACAGGTGGTGTAATATCCCCTGTGAGTGGTGGAGAAGAAAAGTATAGAAGAAAAGAGCTCAGAGATAGGTAGAGAAGAAGAGAAGGTCCTCAGTGGTGTACAGATCACAATAAACAATAACCCTTTGGTTACCTGCAGCTGTGCAAAATTTAAGTACAGTTACATACAACAGTGACATCTTGTGGCAAAACTTAGGTACTGCTTCATGACCACAGTTTACTTGTACAGACTTTTGCAAAGGGTGTAACATACTGGTAACACCCATAGTGGGACATCACACTACTACACTGAATACATAATACCACCAAACTGTTACCAAATAAAGACTACTATACGGTGGCCAATATCACCAATGACACCACTATAGATTATACCACACCATAACTACTACCATAACCACCGCATAGTGACTGGATAATGCCACTATACTGATCCAGTGACTCACAGGTGACATCTTCTAGGAGTTGTGCTCGTTCCTTTTCTTCTCCGTCTGGTTAGGTTGTAGAATCTGATGAAGGGAGTTATAACTCCTGAAACGTGTTACTGACATTTTGACGATTTTATAAAGATTTTGATTTTGACCAATAAATGAGCTTTTTTAACTTTTACAATCGTTGTGAAAGAAAGAGTTTTTGGCAGTGCCAGAAATTCGTCCAGGAATCAGTTTTTTCCTCAGATTATTACTTTAATTTCGACAGTCATTTGATGTCAAAAGTATTGATCAGTCAGAGTCTGGATGTTCAGATGACCACCAATCACTAAAATCAACTGGAAGAAGTAAATGGATGAGCGCATCTCTCCCCAATTTGCTAAAATCATTTTAGCTACTCTGCAAGTCCCAGCCAGCAGTCTGCAGTAATCCAAAAAATAAAGATTTTAAGCCATTACAAGGGCTGTTGGGTTCTTTCTAAAGCATATCTGCCTACTGGAACGCTTATTCCCTCTGACAAGCAGCAGCTCTGTCCCTATTCTCTTCCAGCATGCATGTGAGCCGAGCTCCGCCAGCACAAATTTTTATATGCCAGGGTCATCTGATCTGGCCAACCAATCGCTGCTATCGACATGTATGGGTCCCACGCGATGCACTAAAAAGTCTCCTGCATGTTGATTGGCTGAGAAATTGCGCCCAAACTTATAGGAAAAGGATGATGCCATTTTCTCGAGTATCGCGAGATGCTCGTCAGAGTATCGAGTACCATCGAGTACCCTAATACTTGAACGAGTACCAAGCTCGGACGAAAATGCTCGCTCATCACTAATGCTAAATTACATTACAACTATGGCCAACCTTACATGAGATGGTGTCTTGTTGGACAACAGGGTAAAAATAACTATACCATGTGATACCTACAGTATGCTACCTAAGTAGCTGTGCCATAGATTGATGCAGTAATATTGTAAAAAAAGATAGCTTGAGGACCCAGGGTACAAACAATGCTCTCTTACCAATGATAAGTTGAGGGTACGTGGATCACCTTGGGTGTTTATACTCCATGCATTACAATGAAAGGAAGCCTTCGGACAGGGATCGGCTTCTACTCCCAACTGTGCCGGTATCCCCAATTTGCAGCAAAATACTGGCTCTGTAACCTTACTATAGAATCTATCCCTTGCGGTAAGGTAGAGAAAAAGTGCTTAGTGCTTATAGGGGTTAATCAGTGCTTAGGGGTCCTCTATCTGGTCAGTTGCAGTATCGGCTATGTAAAATGATCCAGGCTAAGATAAACTGGAAAACTGGTGTGGTTACTGGTTGCTCTTTTTCACTTGTGGCACTAGATGGTATTTGCCTTACAGCTCAGCCAGAGATGGAATTGTCGTGACATCAGTGCTTGTCCAGCACACAGGTGTGATGTTGGTAACTGCTTCGTGTTTGTGGCTGGCTGTAATCCCCAATAGGTTTGTGACCTGCCGGGTTGTGATAGGTCCCTTATGCTCTTGTCATGGTAATCCTGAGTGGCAACTGACCCACCCGGACTATCGGTACTCTACCCACAGAAAGGGGAAAAATAACCCAACGGTTGGCGTGTATGGATGCTGGTGCATATGAGAGATGACAGAGTCCCAATGTTATAAAAAATAGAACACCTTTACTGTACAGTTCTTCAGTAGCACAATATTCTTTTGTAGAATAGATAAATCTTCACATAGACTTTAGTGCTTAGACTTGTTGTGCTTGAGGAGGGGCTTAGAGAAGGAGAATAGAAGAGAGGTAGTTGTAGCAGTACTTGAAGAGTTGAGTAGAGGAGAAGAGTTGGTCGAAGGAGCCCTGACCCAGTGTAGCAATGTACTCTGCCCGACTTTGTAGTGAGACGTTCACAAGCCCCAGTCGTGGTTATCTGGGTGAAGCTAAGTTACCAGAGGTGTCCTAGTTCCCGGGGGTGTCCCTACACTGTGAGATAGGATACGTAGACCTACTTTGGTAGCTTTTTTCCCTATCCAGGCTTGTTTCTCTTGTGTTTCAGGATATTGCCCTGCACTTTTTAGACTGGTTTTCGGCATTGAATAGGACTCTTTTCCCTTAAAATGCTTAGCACTTCATAATAGATATAGTAGAAGTAGTAGTAGAAGAACTAGTTCTCTCTTACTCCATCTGAACACACTCGTGTCTTAGACTAGACTGCCCCACTCACTTCCTCCCACACAAAGCTAACTAACTTCTCCTACAGGGGGTGAGTGCAGTGTCGGACTGGGGTACCTGGGGCCCACCAAAGGAAATGATCCTTGGGGCCCACCAAAGAAGAATCGGTAAAAAGCGACATACTGACCCGGCCCTATCCTGGATTCATCTGGATCTGCAACAACTCACTTGTGAATTACATGTTTTCAGTCGAACTATAACTCTCAGAATACCCTACACTTATGAAGCTTTAATGATGGGTAAGTTTGGAGTTGTAGCTTCAGACAGAACAAACCTTTAATAATTGATTGTTGTGCAGAAGCTTCTGGTGGTCGTAATCTGTTACAACCATCAGCCCTAAAGGTCCAGCACTATATGTCTCTACAGTGGCAGCTCATATGTACTACAACTCTGTTGTTGTACTACAAGCTGTTGTACCTGGAGAATTCTTGGTGTATTGTACACTGAATGCTTTGTGGAGATCAGAATACAGAGTTATGTGGGGGCTCAGTGTGTGGAAGTGACCCCAGAACAGAACTAATATATATATATATATATATATATATATATATATATATATATATATATATTTGCCAAAAGGGTGAGCTGAAGTTTCCTCCCTTTGATTGATATATATATATATATATATATATATATATATAATCACCATACTGTACCTCCAAACATACCATCACACTGTTACTGACCATATCATCCATCATCATACTACTACCCCTCTCATCCTTCTGCTCCTCCATCATTATACTACTACCTCCTTCATCCTCCTGCTCCTCCATCATCATACTACTACCCCTTCATCCTCCTGCCCCTCCATCATATTACTACCCATCCATCATCCTCCTACCCCATCATACTACTACCCCCTACATCCTCCTGCCCCTCCATCATCATAGTAGTACCCCTCTTATCCTTCTGCCCTTCCATCATCATAGTAGTACCCCTCTCATCCTTTTGCCCCTCAGCAGCATACCAGTACCTCCCTTATCATTCTCCAGCCCCTCCATCTGTATTTAAAGCAAAAAACAGCTATACTTACCTCACCTGTAAGGTTCCTCTAGTGCCCCAGCGACTCCTCTCCCTGCTCTGCTTGAGTGAGATCGCGAACGCTGGAAGGGGGTGGGGCTTCCCATGGCGGAGCTTCCCGGGACTACCCAGGACATGGTTTTGCCGGGGCTGTCTCCTCAGAGTCGGGCAGACCCGGCAAAACCATGTATTTATCCTGCTGCAGCTGGGAGCCCACTGAGGACAGGCAGCATCATCCTATGGCTGTCTGGAGGCCCCAGCTGCTGGACAGGCAGTGGGAGTGGGGGAGGGGCCCACCGGAGGATCCTCCGGTCCTCCGGTGGCCCAGTCTGACACTGAGTGAGTGTGTGTGGAGAGCAGGGATAGTCAGAAGAAGAGAAAGTACCTCCTATTGGTCAGCACAGAACACATGGCATAACAATAACATTAACCCATTGCCTTTCTTCAGCTGTGCATGGAATAACAAGACTTATAAATAACACACTAGGCACTGAATAGTAGGATACCACACTGGTGATGGGGATTGTCCCCTATTTATTGATGGTACATTGTATTTATCAGCTATAACCATAAAATATGGTAGGTATGGCTACTAAAAGGAGAGTGGTATTAACAGATCTTTTTTTACAGTTTTGCAGCACATGGAGAGCCACAAGTTGCAGACCAAGAATGTAGACAGTGATCTCAGACTTTAAAGATAGAAATCTTTTTTAATACGACCATTATTCCCAAAATAATATCTGGCAACAGCAAAATACATCACCTGCACACCAGTGGCCTTCATTCCCTATAGGCTTCTAAGATGTATAGAACTCCCTTACAAAACTCGTACCAGATCTAATGCATAGCAGCCTCGGTGGAATAACGTGTAAGAATAGTTTTGTGTCAATTGTTCCCACCGTAAAGTTAATGTGTGTCAGGGGATAATATAGCATTCAATAAATGAGCCAGCTCTGCTCCGTCTCAGAACTCTTGTAATCTTTGTAGTCAATGTGGATTTAGTATTATATTTTATTATTCTGTACGGCAATACAGATGGTTATATATTATAAGTTTTTTCTGCATTCTGCACACACATTATTCTCATAGTTGCTGTAGAAAATATTTTATTGTACAGCCAGTGTCTGCATGCTCCCTGACCTGGCAGTGGAGCCTATAACTTTCTACTCTGCTAAAGTCCTACAATAGTCTTATTTATCTCATTGGCTCCCATCCTCTATCCCACAATAATGGTGTTTCCGCTTCTCCCCCTTCCTGCTGACTCCACTTCTTCTTCTGCTCTGCATGCTTCTCTCTTTGGGAAGTTTGGCCAGTTGTGTAGCTACTGAAGCATGGTCACCTCAGACAGATGGTTATTGGTTCCTACTGCTGCCATTGGGAGTTTTCTTCTGCCAACCTCGCCTACAGTAGGTCCTGTTGTGTCTGACATCCCAACAATGCTCTTCTTTAACTCCTCCTTTCTAGTTTCCATTAGTCAAAAAATTACTTTTAGACAACCAGCGCAAACATTTGGAGGCAACAGAATACCAAGACCCTACAAGAAGTGGCTGGAAGACAATAGGACTGTAGGCAAAAGAAAAAGAAATAGGTACCTCAATACCAGGTACATACTGTACATTTTACTACTATTCTGGAGTTGGTAGACAGGGTGTGAGTTAAAGAAAATCTATTTTCATATACCCTAGGGTGGGATCCAGGGATCTTTTTAGTCTAAATGGTTATTATCACAAGTTTCCTAAATCCCTGATCCAGAGCCGGATAAAAGGGGGGGGGGGGGCACCCGGGGCACGTGCCCCGGGGCCTCCACTACTTAGGGGCCCCCAAAAGCCTGAACATGGAAGTGGTGTTTGAGAGCCAGTCATGTACAAAAAGCATGTACAAACACCACCTGGACACAGCACTGCAATACATGCTGTCCAGGGAGGTGTAGGGTTAACTCTGTGTTGACACATCTCCGGCCCGGAGTGAGGATGGGTAGGTGCTAAGTCCCCTACAGTAAGTAGCCCCCTGTATAGATCACTGTATGGTTTATCTTAGGGGAAGGGTAAAAATGGGGTGGGCCCCAACAAAATTGTCGCCCAGGGCCTCCACCAAACTCAATCCGGGCCTGCCCTGATCCTGTCTGGTGCTTACTACCACCTATCCCTGCCTCCTTGCTGCCCATTTTGCCGGGGAGAGGAGAAGCATAGCGTACTACATTAGGTCATCTCCCTCTTCTTATACTTCCTTCTGTGGCTCCAGAAAATTGTTTACCATATGCTGCCGCTGTCACCAGATCAAAATGCCAAAAAATCAAAATGCTACCCCTGCATATACCCTAAAAAGGTATGTTCACACTGAGTAAATCAGGCTGAATTCTGCCTGTCTCAATGTCCCATAGCCTGTCTATGGGAGAGCGTGCGCTCCTAAGCTGCCGCGGCTCTCCTCTCGAGGAAGTGACATGCCACCCCTTTGAGCGGAGAGCGGCGGCAGCAGAGGAGCGCGCACACTCCCAAAGACGGGCTATGGCACACTGAGGCAGGTGGGATTCTTCGCCGTGGAATTCCACCTGATTTACTCTTAGGGAATACCCTTAGGGAATCGTAATCCGCGTTGGGTTATGCACACGGATTCCTCAGTGTGAACATACCCTTCCCCACAGACTACAAATCATAACTGCAGGTCCTAAGGTTCCCATACACCTTATATTTTAGTCAGCCGTACCCGCTGCTCACAGTAGGTTTGGCCATCAGTTTAAGGGGTATGGGCTCTCCTGATTAATGTTGAATGAACATGTTCTGAATGTTCGTATGTCGTACGAACATGACGCTAATTGTTTATGTTCGCCAATCACGAACAATTTGTTTGATGTTCGGAATGGTTATAACGATAATTTTTGTATATATTCGATCATGCGAACGTTTATCTGGTGATGTACCCAACTGCGCATTTTAAGGTTTGCACCTAATAATCTGTGCCCATGTGCGTAGACCAAAACGCATGCTTCTACTGTACGTTTGTTATTTGTTCTTGAATGTTCGGCAAACAGGAACACAAACTTATCACGATAATTTTTTTTTATGTTCATGTTTGGGATCCGAACCAAACAACGGGATGTTCGCTCACCACTACTCCTGACCGTCCAATGACAGATGATGTCAGTAGGTGTTTGGGGTGATAGAAAATCACCTTCTGACCCCTTTGTTTCGGGAGAGATAAGCTGCAGCCAGAGCTCTCAGGCTGCAATGTAACCCTTCCCATAGAGAACACAGGAATGGTCAGATATGCTGAATGTTCCTGTGTATGGATAGGATGGGAGAGAGAAATAACGGCCAAGTGATTGTTCATCTGTCAGTTATTAAAGATATATGGGAACCTTTAGCAAGGAAACACTTTTTTGACAGTTTATATTAAAAGGAACAAGTAGGGATTTTCTAAAACACAGACTCACTTTGATGGGATCATAACCCCAGACAGCTGTTATTTAGTGGCTGCAGCCAGTCTTTCCCCTGTGCACGACTTACAAGCATCTTCTCGCGCCTCTAATCTCCTAGTCACACACAGCACCATGTAGTGACGTAAGATATCAGTAATTAATACTTAGCACCAGTCATTTTATAAATGAAATTAGCATTATAAAAGAAATCCATCCTTCCCCGGGTAATGGACAAAGCAGAATAAAGCATGAAATCTGCCGCCGTTCTGAAAATGACAAACATATTATTTCCTGCGAAACATAATGTCCAAACTTATGAAACTGTGATCAGTGTCATTTACTGGAATGTTCCTCGATTTGGGGACTACAAGTCTTCTGTCACACGAGTCAATTCCCTAATTATGTTCTGATATTTTACTGGCGGAACAATAATAGCTGAAGAACCAGATGTTTTGCCAATATTCTGCAGATAGGGCATAAAACAAGCCCAGCACATGCGGACGGCCAAGAATCCCAGAACTCACGGCATCTTAAAGACTCTTATTGTCTTCTTAGCTCCTTCCTGCTTCCAATGTATTTGCTAGAAACAGTGAGAATGTGAGCAATGGCCATAGGCAACGCTGTGGGGAACATTTAATGTTGGCCAGTCTTAAAGAAAGCTAGGCTTGCACAAAATCTGCACCTACTCTGGGGCATGTGTAGATTTTTGCATTGTTTATGCTTAGGCGTAAACCATAAATCTAATATATCCAAATCTATAAATCCAAATCTATAAATCCATAAATCTAATATAGACCCCACCTTGATGAAAATATACTAATATACTCACGGCTTATATACTGTAGGTACTGTAATTCCAACAAGCTCTACATACTTTCAGTCATTAGTACTAGTAACTATTCGATTGTAATATATCTTATCAGACAAAAATGACAGAATTTCCTCCTGTCCTTCCCGTCTCACCTTTCATTTACTCAAAAAAAGAATAACAAAAAAAACAAAAACAGATGAATTCAGCTTACAGGCTGCCTATATAAGACTGTTAATCGGGGAAGGAGATGGGAGGGTAAATGATTGTGTAGAGCCAGAAGCAGAGATATCTTGTTAGAAAAAAAAAACTAATTTTCCAAATTATTGAAATATTACTGATCCCGCACAGTGAATGGTACAAAAAAAAAAAAAAAAGAACTAGAATTTGCAAATGTATGCATTATAGGGCAATTTTAAGCATATTTTATAAATAAATAAATGGGCTTTTACAATAAAATACAATTATAATTATTATTATTATTTTTTTCTTCTTCAATTCCATCCCATTTTTTTGTACCAGTAGACATATAGCTCTGTAAATGGAAAATTAAAAGGCTTCTTACAAGGCAAAAAGTACCAGTAGACATATAGCTCTGTAGATGGAAAATTAAAAGGGCTCTTACAAGGCAAAAAGTAAAAAAAAAAATTATGTCCAAAAGACAGCTGATTCATGTGTACAGAAAGATGGTGTTACGCATATATATATTGGGGTAGAGCAGGTACAGCCCAGGCCCTATAGCCCAAAATACTGCCTGTATACAGTGCCTCCGCTACCTGATCAAATCTATATTAAAATGAGTTAAATGCACCTCCCAGAGAATATTAATTCTGTAGCTCAGCCTGTGACATGATGGGATATATTTTTTACATGTTTTCATCACTTAGCCTGGAAATGTTTGGAGCGTGCATCAGTGGTCCAGGGTATTGCTGCTGGCAGTACCAGTCTCATTTATTAAATCGAAGTCTGTAACCACCTGAGCTGTTCCCGTCTCCTTCCTAATCTACATAGAAATCAGAACATCAAGCCTGTCTATATATTCTGCTCATAAATCTACTGCCTTCCATGTGTACAGACAATTTATAATGGCTATTTAATTCCTGTTCTCTCAATAAACACTGCCATTCTAGCTGGAAACGTATTTATTTCATTGTTAATCTTCTCCATTTATCTCGGTGAGTGGTTTGTAGTTCTCCTATTGTGCGGCTTTGTTTCCACTCATTTTTATGCCATTGGGGGGGGGGAGACCCTAAGGCTGGGTTCACACTGCGTTTTTGCAATCCGTTTAACGTATACGTTTTATGGAAAAAACAGATGCAAAAAACGGATGCAGTTGTGTGTCATCCGTTTGGATCCGTTTTTCCATTGACTTCCATTGACGGATCGTTTTTTTAGCGGATGCAAAAATAATTTTTCTGTCCGTTAAAAGTAACCAATTAAAACGGATACGTTAAACGGATTGCAAAAATGCAGTGTGAACCCAGCCTTACAGTGGTTACTTGGATTGAGACCGTTTTGCAAGAAGAGCGCACAGTTTTTCACAATTGTAACTTAGTTTAAGAGCATTGTTTTGGTTTAAAAGCTCCCTGTACTGGTTGGCTGGGTGGGAGGGAAAGTTGGGGACAGGCATGGTATGCATAGTGTGGTCTGTACGCTGACCAAGGCATTCTCCATCACTTTCCAAATAATAGCAGATGCACTTCAGGCTGGGGCTTACATCAGGAGACAGGACTGTGGGGGTAATCTCATTATAGCTGTAACCCCTCTCTCCCCAGATAGAGAGTGCTGCATGTATGGGCCCACATAAAGTATGTCCTGCTCTTTCCTCCTTGCTTCCTGCAGTCTCTGTCAGCCCTTGTGTTTCCCATTCTCTTTATTCCCACTATAATGTGCCTGCACTTACACTCAGCTATACACACTGCTGCTATATTCTGCCTGCATTCACACACAGCCATACATGCTGCTGCTATAATGTGCCTGCACTTACACTCAGCTGTACACACTGCTGTATAGAGAAGTTTCTGTCACTGTCCTCCTGCACAGCTTTGTGATTCTCACTTACTGATTGGTCCATGCTGAACACACACCCCTTCCCCATTTCTGTCATGTGCCCATAGCCCTCTGACAGCAGTCCTGCTTCTCTATTCTAGCCTGTTGTACTACGCTACTGCATTATGAGGATCTGCTACTTTTTCATTTTTATGCCCTTACTATACATTATACAGCACATGCGACTTTGCTATACAGTACAGTAGCTTATGTTATGACATATTCAGCTTTCTAAATATTTGTTTTACATGTTATTCAGAATTTAAAAAAAAATCATTATTTTTGGGCTATGGAACCAATTGTCTGCATATCAATGATTCCTTATGAGAACATTTGCTTTGGTTTAAGAGCACAAGCACAGTTCCGTAGCGAATTATGCTCGTAATACAAGGCAACACTGTATTTTATTTCTTGTTTCTGGATATCGCCGTCCGAAAATTGGCAGATAGAGGGTGTATAAGAAGACCAGGCTGGGTATAAGTATTAGGTTAACCCATTGCATGTAGTTCAGAGGAGATGTTCCGAAACTCTACCTGGATGTTATTTCATTATATGATACAAGCCATTGCCTTTAAAGTTTGCCAACCTCTTTATCTCCTCCAGGATTATGGGATCCACCAGAGAGATAAGTCAGAAGCTGGCAGCTGGCATGGTTCCCCGAGAAGGAAAATGATCGCTAAAATACAAGTTGGCTGAATGCACAGTGTAAAAGATTTAGAACAAACTTATTTTTATGAGTTTATTCCCCTTGTGAGTCGCCCGCTGATACATCTTTAATTCACCGGCTCGCGTTCTAGTCTGGTCAGACGTCATATCACATCACATAGTGAGAACAATAGGACAACCAAGGCCAAAGGAACTCGAAATGTTAAAGGGGTATTCCAGAAAATTGTGTTTGAATAAAGTTATCACCACCAGATCGGTAAGTTACTAATAGTATAATCACTAATAGTACTGGCTTTATGTGCTTTTACATGATTCACCCCAGAAGAGCTACAAAATGTGTATTGTTTCCATCTCCCCAGCTCCCCGATTTCTCCATAGGTAAGGCTGGGTTCACACTGCGTTTTTGAAATCCGTTTTTTTTCATCCGTTTTTTGCAAAAAACGGATGAAAAACGGATTGGAAAAAACGGATGCATTAGTGTGCATCCCTTTTGATCCGTTTTTGCAATTGACTTCCATTGTAAAAACAAAACAAAACAGACAAAGTAGTGTCAGCTACGTTTTTGTGTCCGTCAAAAAAACGCATCCGTTTTGATCCGTTTTTTTTTTTTTTTACAATGGAAGTCAATGGAAAAACGGATCAAAACAGATGCACACACATGCATCCGTTTTTTGCAAAAAACGGATGAAAAAAACGGATTGCAAAAACGCAGTGTGAACCTAGCCTAACTCATCATCCTCTGGTGTCACTGGAGGGTTGGCTGGATCTTGTCTCTGATCGCTGTCCCTGACTCGCTGAGTAATGTCAGCCTCTCTGACAAGCTTCTTCAGCTTACATCACCATCTCCTTGTCATATGCACTTATACATATATATTTATAGTGGCACATTTAGTGAGGTGTGATTACAGCATGCTGCCTTGTGATGAATGATGCTACAGAAAGAGCAAATGGGGAGTGAACGCAGCAGGTGCTGCAACCTCACTGATACAAGGTACATGACATTTACTTTAAGCCATCAATGAACATATACAGTATATGAGCCTCATTAAAATGAACCTATTCAGTTCTCTCACTGTTTCAGAGTTTACTTTAAAGAAGAAGTCCAATGACTTTTTATTTTTTATTTAATAGCCGGCAGGAGCACGGGGGAACATAATAGGTAACAACTACTTACCTTTCCCCATGCCCACGAATCGCCATGTCAGAAGGCAGGGGTCAACACTCAACTATATGTTTTTGCTCTGCTCTGTATTGGAATACACAAAAAAAAAAAACACAAAAATTCAACAGCATTGCCAACAGTCTGCCTAGTGTGAATGGTGTTCTAGGAGAGCTGACCAAATTTGTCTGTTTTTTCTCTGTTCCAGATGGGGCAGTAGCTGCCTCTACTTGGTCTTGCACTCCACCCATTCCACCCAGGTGGTGCAATTATTTTTGCAGGTATAAGACGGATCTTGCATGCCCAGAGCATAGGCCTATTATACGCCATGGAGAGGCCATAGTACACTGTAGGGTCCTCCTTATCGTTGGTGGGGTGGTTTACACTGCTGGTAACCAAAAGCCCCATATTTTTGTGGGATTTTTTTTTAGCAGTTGGGGGGCTGCTTTTAACTATTTTCATGTCTGTATTGGGTCTGTATCTTGCCATTGTGGTGAACTGTTGCATTTTGTGTTTTTTTGTGTGTTTGCAATTTCAGCCATAGCAACGTGCTCCTGCCTAGTGTGAATGGTGTTCTAGGAGAGCTGACCAAATTTGTCTTTTTTTCTGTGTTCTCTATTGGAATAGTATGTGCACCAGATGACACATACTGTATATACTTTGGAAAACTGACCAGTTAACCTGTTTGTGGTAGAGAACATACGAAGATGGATCTGGAAGTTGACAATCCTAAGACAGACTCACTTTTGAGAAAAATAAGCCTTGGAACAGTATTAGGCCATGTTCACACAACGTATGTTTTACATAAATCACGGCCATTGTTGCAATTTGCATCTGTTTCTTTTAGAATTAATTTGCATATTTTTTTCCCATAGAGCATTGCCTGAAAATAGGTCTTCATACACTGCTGTGTGTCTTCGCTTCTCCTTTGAGCTTGCAGGAGCACATTAGGAATTAAGAGAACACTAATGTTTTCCTTTGTGGTTGGGAGATTTACCAAAGTCTATTTCACTAATCTCCCTAATAAACATGGGAGAACAAAAAAGCTCAATGTGTTGTCACCTATAGCTTATTATTCTACCTTTACTAAATACTGGCCCGGATTTCTACATTTACTGGAGGATTACAGACCCGGTCTGTAATGTTGTTGTGCTGCTAATCTGTCAGACTGTGCCGACATTGAAACTCTTCTGACAGTGCCGAGCATGAAATTTTTTTTTCTTGAAAATTCGAGGGAAAAAATGAGCCCTATCCGTTTTGAGTAAAATTTTCTCCAACAGGCCTGAAGACATGGCGTCAGGGAGCATTTCATTAACTTGGACCCATGTGTCAGGAACACTTCACTGCAGAGTATGTTGTCTTTCCAATGTTGCTCCGTTTTGGGGAAAAAGCTAATTCCTCTGTAGTCTGTAAGGTTTGCAATTTGTGCAGCCGGCAGCAGCGAGAGAGAGAATTTATTTTAATATTTCATGCAAGTATACACTTGGTATTCCCAACACTTTTATATGTCTGGCCATACAATTGTATTGTGCAAATGCCTCAGCTCCAGGTGGTTTGTCTACTGGGTGTGAGGATATAATAGCTGCTGAACTGTGCTAGCCCCTTCTAGACCCCAGAGACCTCAAGTATCCAACATACATACATACATACATACATACACACATACGGCATAAACAACAAGGTTGAGGTAAATTGAGGTCCGCCACAACAAGAACAGGTAAGGAAGAATTTTCAGAAATTCTTGTAACCCCTTACCTCTCCCGCCTATTGTGGCTTTAAAGGAGAAGTCCGGCAGGGGAAGGGGGCAGTAAAAATTATTACAAGCAGGGGGTGGTATAGTCACCTGTCCCAGTGCTCGCGCAGAGTCGCGTCCCACTGCTGGACCCCACCAGGGTCTTCTGAGCTCCCCTCTGGCTATGTTATGACCCTGCTGGCGGATGCCCTGCTCAGCCAGTCAGTGACTGGGGCGACACACCACTGCAGGCACTGATTGGCTGAGCAGGCTTAATCCTAACAGTTTGTGAAATTGAACCCAGGTTGTTGCGTACCCAGAACCGGGGAGAAGATAATAGCCGTTGGGGTCCAGGAACTACGTGATGTGGTGCAGCATGGGTACTGGAAGGCGGTAAGCATATTTGGGGACATTTATAAAAGATACACCCGAAGCATACGCCAGGAAGAAGGTGAAGATTCGCCCCTTCTACCTGGCGTACGCCTGCCGTATCACCTGCTTGGCAGATGGGTGGGCAGGGGGGGCTCGGGGGTGGGGCGCAGCAAGGCAGGGAAGAGGCGTGGCCTCCTCCCATGCCTTATTTATCATGATATATATATATATATATATATATATATATATATATTGATTGCTTTTTATCCATTTTTTTTCTGATAATGTGACAAAAAAATCAGCACTCCTGGCATTTTTTCCTCTTTTCGTTTACACCGCTCACCATGCGGGAATAATATTGTTATATTTTACTAGACCGGACAATTATGCATGCTGTGATATTAAATATGTTTATTTATTTTTACATATTTTATTTGTAAAATTGCAAGTGGGGTCGATTAAAACTTTTATTGGGGGTGGGGCTACGACATGTTTTTTAAACTTTTTTTTTAACATTTTTTTTTACCCTTTTGTATGTCTCCCTAGGGGACTTTTACTTGTAATCATTAGACTGCATACGCTGGTCAATGCTATGCCATTACATAACATTGATCAGTGTTATCTGCAATTTTCCCATAAAGTCTGCACAGAGAAAAGTATTAGACCTCCGGCAGTCATAAAAGTCACACTGCGGGGACCCTGATCAGACAGTGACAGGGAGCACAGCCATCGCAGAGTTTAATGGTGGGCAGTAGCACGAATGGTGGGCGGTAGCACAATCACTACTGCCCATCATTAACAGTGAGGACCCAGCAGATGACAGCAGCCGTTCCTCACTCTCTATGAAGCAAGCTCAGCTCCTGAGCTCCCTTCATAAAGCCCCTGCACATTATGGCGTAGCCGTACTGAATGAGGTGGAAACTAGTAGCTGATTATAAGAAGTCCATTTCGGGCGGTAAACCGGGGCCCTGAGCTCCTGGGGATCCCATCCCTAACCAAAAAGACTTATACTTTCAGTGGTGTAGTATCTCCAGGCTACAGTTCTGCCATAATTTGCATAAAAATTGTTGCTTTTCACCGCAATTTTGCACAAATCAGGGCAAAGCTGCAGCCAAGAGACAATGCAGTAACACTAGAGAACATACTGAAGGACCTTATCATGTGACAATGATGTCACCACAGGTCCTTTACAGGTTGCATTATGGAGGAAAAAGACTAAAGCTAGTGCTGCTATAGTTACCGTGGGTTTGGGGGCCCAAGCTTAGTGAGCAGAACCTTGGGGGGCATTAACAAGTTTGCAAATTTGCGGACCTTACGGACAGGGAAGAAATGTTATGGATTTGTTCCCCGCCCTCTATGATGTGTGAATATCATTCCGGCAGCGAGGAAACTCTTTGAATCTCAATGGCACTGTAGTGAGAGAGCCGCACAGGAAAATATACTCACTGGAGCGGTCTTCCTGCTGTCTACACTATTGTGGCTCAGCCAATCAGCGGCTAAGGCAGGACTGCAGCCTCTGATTGGCTGATCGGAAATAGTAAGTAGAATTTCCCCACCCTCCTCCCCACCAACCGAGCACAGTCTGACCCCCAGGGGGTTAACCTAACCTACACTGTCACTGAGCCAGAGGCACATGGTTAAATACTCAAATATTCAATCCTGCTCCCCACCTATTAGCTAAAAATTCCCTAAGAGGGTGCATAAAAATAGTTTCTCTAAACTAGACAAACCTTTTAAGATTATGAAACATTAATATCAATGATGTTGAACTTCAGCTGCCATACTTGATAGGCCCCTGACCTGATTGATCGCTCCAGGGACTTTGTGCACCAATTTTTATTTTTAGAGTGTTGAAGGCTAGGTAATTGTTATGACCTCCGCCGTATTACAGCTTTGACTAATGGCTCGCAGGACCAAATGTATAGAGCTGACGACACCCGTGCAACCTTTTAACTATTGATTGCTGTTAGGGGGACCTCACCCAGCCCCCGACCCATCCCTTCCTTTTCCTGTCCAGGGATAAATAATTATGTATTGGATTTAGCGTGGGGGTGACGAGAACGCTAGGAGATAAACTGGTGTCATGAAGTATCAGCACACTGCAATTACCGAGCTGCCATCAGGAGGCCGAAAATTAGCACCGTGTTATACGTGGTGTGTGACATCTTGTTGTTTATACAGCAAGGAGATCACACAGAGACAATGGCTCCTTTATGAAGAGTTTTCCAAGACAGCAGAAGAAGGAATCGGACCTGAGACTTATTTATATAATGTCTCAAGCAAAAAAATCTAATTTCATCAGTTAAGTACTTTGTAATAGCTGCACAGATGATGGCTAGGAGGTGTCGATACTTAACAACGCTTTTAAGATGTTAGAAGACTCTTTCTCATTCCTACGGGAAAAAAAATTTGTTAAACATTTGATTATGTTGTAAAGTTTCAAAATGTTTAAAAAACGAATCTAGAAACATAGAAGATTGTCGGCAGAAAAAGACCACTGGGTCCATCTAGTCTGCCCTTTTGGTATTAGCCTTGTTATTATATTAACCCCTTAAAGGGGTTGTCCGGCGATAAAAAATTATTCACAGAATAACACACATTACAAAGTTATACTTTGTAATGTATGTTATGTCTGTGAATGGCCCCCTTCCCCGTGTTTCCCCCCACCCACGCTAGACCCGGAAGTGTGGTGCATTATACTCACCGCATCTCGTGTCGTCCACGGTCTCCGATCCTCAGCAGTGACGTCTTCTTCGGGAGACCGGGGGATCTTCCCGAGTGCCAGCCGCCCTCTGCAGCGTCATCCGAAGCTCTGCCGCGATTGGCTGAGCATAACTGTGCTCAGCCAATCGCGGCTGAGCTTCGGATGACGCTGCAGAGGGCGGCCGGCACTCGGGAAGATCCGCTGGCCGCCCAAAGAAGACGTCACTGCTGAGGATCGGAGACCGTGGTCGGCACGTGACAGGTATGTATAGCGCACCACACTTCCGGGTACACGGGTGGGGGGTGGTGGGACACGGGGAAGGGGGCCATTCACAGACATAACATACATTACAAAGTTGTATAACTTTGTAATGTGTGTTATTCTGTGAATAATTTTTTATCGCCGGACAACCCCTTTAACCCTTTGAGGACCAGGCCCAAAATGACCCAGTGGACCGCGCAAATTTTGATCTTAGTGTTTCCTTTTTTCCCTCCTCCCCTTCTAAGAGCTCCAGCACTTTCAGTTTTTTATCTACAAGGCCATGTAAGGGCTTATTTGTTACAGGAATAGTTGTACTTTGTAATGGCGTCTTTTATTTTACCATAACATGTATGATGGAATTCCAAATATATTATTTATGAAGATATAAATTGGTGAAATCGCAAAAAAGAATGCAATATGGTAACGTTTGGGGGGTTCCTGTGTCTACGTAATGCACTATATGGTAAAAGCGACATGATACTATTATTCTATAGGTCAGCCCGAACACAACCACATGCAGGTTACACAGATTCTCTAATGTTATATATTTTTTTTAAATGAAATCCTTTTTTTTGGCAATTAATTATAAATAAAATGGCCCTATTGTGACGCTTATAACGGTTTTATTTTTTCACCTACGGGGCTGTATGGGGTGTCATTTTTTCCGCCATGATCTCTAGTTTTTATTAATACCATATGTGTGAAGATCGGACGTTTTGATCACTTTTTATTAATTTTTTTTTATATATAATGTAACATAAAATCGGTAATCCGCGCACTTTTTTCCCTCTTTTCGTGTACGCTGTTTACCGTTCGCAATGACGCTTGTTATATTTTCATAGATCGGACAATTACGCACGCTACGGTATATTATATGTTTATTTGTTTATTTATTTTTATATGTTTTATTTATATAATGGGAAAGGGGGGTGATTTCAACTTTTATTGGGGGAGGGGTTTTGGGGTAGTGTGTTAGTGTTTATAACTTTTTTTTTTTACACATTTGAAGTCCCTTTGGGGGACTTGTACATAGATTAGTTTGATTTCTACACTGATGAACGCTATGCCATAGGCATAGCATTGATCAGTGTTATCGGCGATCTGCTCATTGAGCCTGCCTGTGCAGGCTTAGTGTAGCAGATCGCCGATCGGACCGCACGGAGGCAGGTGAGAGACCTCCGGCGGCCCGTTTTACCGATCGGGACCCCCGCAGTCACACTGCGGGGGTCCCGATCGGTAAGTGACAGGGGACTCCGGCGTTTAAGGAGTTAATGACACGCGGCAGCGCGATCGCTGCAGCGTGTCATTGCCGGTGAGGTCCCGGCTGCTGATTGCAGCCGGCCCCCACCTGCTGTGAAGCGCGCTCCGCTCCGGAGCACGCTTCATAGCGGGAGAAACACCCAGGGCGTACAGTTACGCCCTAGGTCGTCTGGGGACAGACTTCCATGACGTAACTATACACCCTGGGTCGTCTAGGGGTTAAGGACAGAGCCTGAAATGGCCTTAATGACACAGACAAATTTTATGAATATGACCAGTGTCACTTTATTCATTAATAACTTCGGGATGCTTTTACCTATCCGGCTGATTCTGAGATTGTTTTCTCGTGACATATTGTACTTTACATTTCTGGTAAATTGGAGTCGATACTCATAACGAATCTTTATGAAAAAAACCCAAATAATTTGAAAAAATGTGAAAAACTGCATTTTTCAAACTTTGAAACTTTTTTGCGTATACAGAAAGTGGTTATACCACATAAATTATATATTAAATAGCATTAGCAACATGTCTACTTTATGTTGGCGGCATTTATTAAACGATCTTTCATTTTTTTTAGACAATAGGAAGCTTAAAACATTAGCAGCAAATTTCCAAATTTTCTGTAACATTTCAAAATCAGATATTTTTAGGGACCTGTTCAGGTTTAAAGTGTATTTGAGGGGCCTGTATGTTAGAAAGCCCCACAAAGCACCCCATTTCAGAAACTGCACCCCCCACACTCTGCAAAAGCATATCCAGAAAGTGTTTTAACCCTTTAGGGGAGTCACAGAAATAAAAGCTAAGTGTGTAAGAAATTTGAAAATTTTAATTTTCTGTGCAGAGATTTTATTGTAATCCAATATTTTTCATAATTATAAACCTATTACCAGAGAAATGCACCCCAATAATTATTGCCCCGTTTCTGCAGTTTATAGAAATACCCCATATGTGGCCCTATTGCGCTATTTGACGCAACCACAAGCCTCAGATACAAAGGAGCGCCTAGTGAATTTCAACGCCTCCGTTATATTTGGTCATTTCTGACTGTACCACTTCAGGTTGGCAGAGGCTCTGGGGTGCCAAAACCTAAAAAACACCCCTAAAGGGACACCATTTAGAAAACTACACCCCTCAAGGAATGTAACAAGGGGTGCGGTGAGCATTTGGACCCCACAGGTGCTTCACAGATTTTCCGGACAATATGGCGTGAAAAAAGAAAAATTTATTTTTTACACTAAAACGTTGTTCTAGCCTTCAATTTTTCATTTTCTTAAAGGGATAAGAGGAAAAAAAAGACACAAAATGTGTAGCGCAGTTTCTCCCGAGTACGGAAATACCCCACATGTGGCGATAAAGTGCCAAGGGGGCGCAGGACGAGCCTCCAAAGGGAAGGAGCGCCAATTGGCTTTTGGAAGCTGAATTTCACTGGAAAGGATTTCAAGGGCCATGTCGCATTTACAGAGCCCTCGTGCTGCCAAGACACTGGAAACCCCCCACAAGTGACCCCATTCTGGAAACTAAACCCCTCAAGGAATCTAACAAGGGGCACAGTGAGCATATGGACCCCAACTGATGACGGGCACAAATGTGGAACAATGTGACGTAAAAGTAAAAAATTTCATTTTTTCACTTTCATGGCACAAATTTGCCCGTCATCAAGGGGTCCATATCCTCACTGCACCCCTTGTTAGATTCCTTGAGGGGTGCAGTTTCCAGAATGGGGTCACTTGTGGGGGGTTTCCAGTGTTTTGGCAGCACGAGGGCTCTGTAAATGCGACATGGCGTTCATCATCCATTCTAGCCAAATCCAACCTCCAAAATCCAAATGGCGCTCCTTCCCTTTGGAGGCTTGCCCTGCGCCCACATGGCGCTTTATGTCCACATGTGGGGTATTTACGGACTCGGGGGAAATTGCTCTACACATTTTGTTTTTTTCTCTTTTAACCCCTTGTGAAAATGATAAATTCAAGGCTAAACCAACATTATAGTGTAAAAAATGTAATATTTCATTTTCACGCCACATTGTTCCACATTTGTGCCCGTCACCAGTGGGGTCCATATGCTCACTACACCCCTTGTTACATTCCTTGAGGGGTGTAGTTTCCATAATGGGGTCACTTGTGGGGGGTTTCAACTGTCTTGGCAACACAGAGGCCTTTTGAATGCAACATGGCCCCTCGAAATCCATTCCATCCAAATCCAGCCTTCAAAAACGAAATGGCGCTCCTTCCCTTCGGAGGCTTACCCTGCACCCACATGGCGCTTTATGTCCACATGTGGGGTATTTCCGTACTCAGGGGAAATTGCACTACACATGTATTGTTTTTTTTTATCTTTTAGCCCCTTGTGAAAATGAAAAAATCATGACAAGATTAATGATTTAGAGTAAAAATTTAACAAAAATTACACTAAATGTTGGTCTAGCCTTGATTTTTTCCATTTCCACAAGGGGTTAAAAAAGAAAATGAACACAAAACGTGTAGGGTAGTTTCCCCTGAGTACGAAAATACCCCATATGTGGGCATAATGTGCCATATGGGCACAGGGCAAGCCACAAAAGGGACAGAGCACCATTTAGAGGCTGGAATGGAGGATGGAGGCCATGTCGCAATTACAAAGCTCCTGTGCTGCCAGGTCAGTAGAAACCCCCGACAAGTGACCCCATTCTGGAAACTACACCCCATAAGGAATCTAACAAGGGGTGCAGTGAGGATATGGACCCCACTGGTGACAGTCACTTACGTAGAACATGTGCCGAGAAAATTAAAAATACCATTTTTTTCATTTTCACGTCCCAAATGTGGCCGTCACCAGGGGGCCATATCCCCGCTGCCCCCCTTGTTAGATTCCTTATGGGGTGTAGTTTCCAGAATGGGGTCACTTGTGGGGGGTTTCTACTGTCCTGGCCGCACAGAGGCTTTGTAATTGCATCATGGCATCCTCTAATGGGAATGGCGGCCATACCTACTTAGCTGGGTAAAAGGGACCATTCTAATTTATTTAGGGGTATTAGGCCAATTATTAGTTTATAAGGTTGGAAAGGACAGGTGTCCATTAAATTCAACCTGTGTTGATCCAGAGGAAGGCAAAAAACCCTCATAAGGCAGACGACAGTAGCCTCATCACAGGGGAAAAATTCCTTCCCGACTCCATAATGGCGATCAGAATAATCCCTGGATCCACGTGACCCCTGAAATAGGAATAAGGGACAGAATTTAGATAATGTAGAACCCCAATGACATGTGGTACGCCTTGAAGCGATCCAGTATGCAGAGGCCGGGGGGATCAGGACAGGTGTCACACTGGAAAATGGTGTCCTTCCTGAGCCCCCTGTTACGCCACACTCTGCACTTCTTCTGGGGTCTTCCTTTCTCCAGTGTGGGGGACGTCACCTGGAAAATGTTGTCCTGGTGCGATACGGGGTCCTTCATATCCAGAAGCGCTGGGGCCGCTCCATGGCTGCTAAATATAAGGGCGCTATTACTGCTTCTGATATTTTCGGATCGTGCCGCAAGCTACAGTAGCTCGGGCAGCGAGGGACCGGAAGAGGGGGTGCTGGTATAAAAGTTATCCCGTACAGGTGGTAACCTTTATCCAGCAGTGGGAAGATCAGTTCCGGACGATCTTTCCACTTGTTTCGAGGATGGGGGGACATCTGGGGGCATTTGGGGGCTGCATTCGGGTGTCCCTTCCTACATACACTCTAAGGGTACGTGCACACTGCGGAATCGCGACAGATAACCCTTTGTGCATTCCGCAGTTGGCACCCGCCGGCGGAGTGATGCAGGCACACATCTCCACACGTGTCATAGACTCCATTATATGCACGGGCGGATTCCGCTCTCCGTCCAACGTATTCATTCTTTGGATGGACGACGGAATCCGCCCGTGCATAAAATGGAGTCTATGACACTGGTAGAGACATGCGCCCCCATCAGTCCGCCGGCGGGTGCCAGCTGCGGAATGCACGAAGGGTTATCAGTCGCGATTCCGCAGTGTGCACGTACCCTAAATCTGTAAGAGTACCCTGAGGTACGCTCACAGAGTTTGGAGAATTTCACACCATACCGTCATCTCTTATTGGGACGGTACTGGCAGAAAAGACGTGTCTGGGGGGCAGCATACGCTACGCTACCCCCAGACACGTCACAGGATGATGAGGATGATGAGGAAGAATGGAGGAAAGAAGGATCCCCCCATTCATCCTCACTGGCTGTTTCGGTGTCGGAGGCAATAACGTATCCCTCTGACGCCGAAAACACCCTGGGGGCCATCTTTATATGGGGATTGGTATATGGGGTATGTAGTGGTGTAGTCTCAAACTTTTTTTTACAGTAAGTATAAAAAAAAAAACCTACGCCAACAAAGGAGTTGCTGATAAATGCTGCACTTATGTGCGGCACTTATCAGCAGACCGTGGCAGTAGGATATAGAAAAAAAACACCCTACGCCAAAAAGGAGGAGCTGCGGAAAATAGAAAAAAAAAAAATTTGGAAAAAAAAAAAAAACTTTCTACATTCTGAACATCCCTGTAGCTGCTGATAAGTGTATTACACATATCAGCCGCTAGAGGGCAGCAGAGCGCAAAATCCGGAAAATGACGAGGCTGGAGCCGAAAATAGCCGAAAGAAGACGACGGGGACCGCCGGAAAGACCCGAAGACCGAACGGAATGACGGAGGACGCCGCGAACCCGGAAGACGCTGATCAGGACCCCGGGACAGGTGAGTAATGTACAAATACCTGCTCTGGACCCCTCCGCTACCTAGCTGAGGGGTCCAGGGCAGGTATTTATTATTTTGTGGGACTCTAATCGCCGTGCCACCGGCCCTATCGCCGTGAATGGCTGGCCGGCCGTTCACGGCGATCGGGCCGGTGGCACGGTGACCACCATTACTTTTTACAGTAATGGCGGTCGGTGCCGTCCTCGGACAGCACCGACCGCCATTTTTTTCCGGGTCATCGAGTCACCGATGACCCGGAAAGGTTCCGATCGCCGCTATTGGCTGATCTGAATTGATCAGCCTATAGCGGCGATCGTAAGCACGGGGGGTGTTAACCACCCCCTGTGCCGAGAAGCTATGATGGCCTGCTATGATTTATAGCAGGCCATCTTCCCCGATCGCTGTGTTCGAACACGCAGCGATCGGGGAAACATCGGGCGTAAATTTACGCCCTGATGCGCCAAGTACCAGGGCGCGAGGGCGTAAGTTTACGCCCGATGTCGTTAAGGGGTTAAGATACAGTCCATATATATTTATCCCAGGTAGGTTTACAATCTGTTACAATCTGCTGGTAAAAATAACCTACAAAAACACATGTTGCGACCCAAATATAATAAAAATTATTCTTTATTAACCATAAATAGGAGTATCGTGTAATAAAATAGATGAATCAGAACTGCAGACGGCAAAACACATGGGCAACTAGGACATATAATTAATAAATTATCACAGAAACAAATAGTAAATAAATCCTTGACATAGGATTCTAGATGTTACATGTATCAAGTGCTGTGACTATACAATACCATGCATAGATAGCCAGTAATGATACACATCATGAATAAAAAATCAGTAGTGAAACTATTCACATCCACATATGATGTAATATTACCCAAAGTGCTGGTTCACACAAAAGCCCAGTGCAATGCACCCCAACGCACGTTTCTGCAAACGCCTTTATCGAGGGGTGGCGCCATACTGCTAGGTCTGATCTTATATATCCCACATATTAGGTTCTGAACCAATAAGGTGCTCAATATCCCCCCCAAAATGCATAATAATAATAAAGATCAACTGCATGAATGGTTGGCTCATGACAGTCGCGACAGGATCCTCCCGAATGCTTCTGGGTCAAAGCACATAAGACCAGCCATGTCCAATGACGTGCGGTCATGTGACAGCGCTCCAATCCGCAAGCACAAAGAGGGAAGAACCGGACGCATGAGCCTCATTGAGCCTCAATTGGTACATGCTCAACCAACATCAATAACCTGATCACAACTTTTGTGCATTCCTTAACATATACAGATGAATTTGATATTACTTTATGCATTTATGTATATTGTAAATAAAGTGCAGGTGCAACTGCAAAATCAAGTAGATAAATCATTTTAACATCTATAACAAACACTAACAGAGTGAACTAACAGCATTGTTCTCCAAAATACCTTAATAGAAAAGGTGGCAAAAAAAGGTGACCAAAGTGCATGTGCTGGTAGTTTGTTCCAAGCATCTACTACTCTTTCAGTAAAGTCAAATTTTCTCATATTCCTTCTGACTTTTCCCTAACTAACCTCTGACTATGGCCTCTTTTATAATCTTAACATAGTTAGCCCAGGACTACCAGGACTTTTTTGGAATTTTGACAGCTTTTTTTTTTTATTATTTTTTTTAAATAATATTAGTATAGACCTTTCTACGGTCACTTTGAGACATTCTAGTTCACACCCATAAAGGTAAATAAATCAGTAAATTTTGGGGAAATTTTGTTTTCCTGCACTGATGTTATTATTCATTGCGTTCTGCTTGGTATATTTGGACTTGGTCCATTAAGTGTCCCCGGAGTGACTTCACTCATTAGACTTTGTTACATTATTGACTTTTCCCACTGTTCACAAGCGCCGGCGTGTGCCCTCATTGACCTCTGTGACTGCATGAAATCAACCTGTTCTGACACATTGCTGTTTTGTAATCTGGAGATGGAAAGTATTCAGGTCATATGGTAATAGTGACATCACCAAGGCATCAGAAGGGTATGATAAAACAGCCAGATGGCAGTAGCAGAAGCAGGGGAATTTGGGACAACGGTAAAGCTAGATATTTTTGTCATCAGTTTTTGGACAATATAGGGGTGAGTGTCATCCGTCATACCATACATCCTGCGGATTTCTTGCAGGCGCCTAGTAATTGCTCAAAAACGTTATCAGTTACCAAAAGTCCATCTAGTGTAAAACTATAAATACTAAACAGGGAGGAGGGAGATGCAGCTGCAGTCTATTAGACTCAAACCTCATGAAATTCATTTGGAGATGTTTTCCTCAAATCTGTCCATAAAATTAGTTTCATATTTGATACCGATTTGGTTTCAGTCCTGTTCTATTTGGGGCTGCCCAGTGAGTATAAGGAGATAAGTGTAATTGTTAGTGAGAAAGAGAAAGACAGGGGGCGCTTCCTCGTGTAATAAAAGATGACCAGGTAAGTGGTAGCAGGGTTTTGCAGGGATCCACTCACCTGGATAGGTTGTGCAAAATTTAGGCACAACTCTATATGCAGCATAAAGGGGTGTACTCCGCAGCTGTACTGGGGGACGTCACCACCGACGGTGGGAGAAGCAAATGCAGATGTGTAATCAGCCGATTACAGGACCAAGAGTCGAATCCACACCAGGTATAATAAGCGCAGGAGGATTCAGATTTGCACACAACGGTGCAACCAGGGATCATCCAGAGGTAGATGGTGTAGTAAACATATACTCTTTACTGCAACGCATTTCGGCCTATATTGTCTAACATGAGCCTTTACCAAGTGAACAATAATAGTGATTTTAGTAATCAGTTTTGCGACTGTAGGTGCAGTAGATTATATCCAGTGACTCCAAATTGCCAGTTCTATTCCTGTGGGCTCGTCTTCCTCACATACCAATCTTAAAATACATTTTAAAGGTTCCAATGGTATCTCTACCCCATACACTCGTCTTATCAGAGCCACTACCTCCCGCCAGTAGTCCTCCAGCTCAACACAGATCCACATGAGATGTATTACATGGGCGTCCTCCATGGAGCATCGGGGGGCACTTTAAGTAATTTCGGACTCCTATTTAAAAAGAAACATGGACGTTCTATACACTCTATGAACAAGAAACAACTGAGACATCCTGTATGCCTAAGATATTTCCAATTTTGGCGTTTGAGCTAAGACAGTGTACCATTGGTCATCTGTTATAGGACCCACATCAGTCGCCCATTGTTCCTTAATTGTTAAAGGTCTATTGGTCATGTCATATGAATGCAATAGCTCTTTTATATATCAGAGAAATTAGACCTTTAGATTCTGATGCAGTCAACACTGTATCTAAAGGGAATGGGAGGAAATGTCAGGGGTAGACCTTACAAATTGTGTCTCGATAGCAAGGCACAGTTGTAAGTATCTAAAGAAGGCCAAGTGTGGTAATTCTAGGTTTGTTTGTAATTGGGCAAAGGATTTGAAAACCCCCCCTCTAAACAGCTGTGAGAGAGTATTCAACCCCCTTTATTCCCAGTACAAAGCTCCATCTAATCTCAGCAGGTGTGGAAATCCAGGATATGAGTATTCTCTTTCACCTCTTCTGTACTTGACCTGTTTTGGCAGAGTACACTTACTACATTGGGCAGGGCTCTTCTGGCAACTCTCTCTCTCTCTCTCTCTCTCTCTCTCTCTCCTGCAAAGCACCTTTCTACTGAAAGCATCAGTGTTCTACTTTAGCTATTAGTACCTAAATCTTCTCCAAGATCTGCACTGCTGTACTGCACTATTACTACGTGTACTGCGTAAAAATTTTGAATTACTGCAGCTGTGCTCCCTGCTGGTCTACCTGCCAGTTGCAATGTGTAACATGCATGTGAGCCTTGTCAGGATCAGAAGGCCAGTCCACGTTCTGGACTGGACCCCTGACCTCATATATGTATATATGACCCTTAGTTCACATCACCCTTGCTGGCTATTAAAATAGTTTCGCTAGTGTGCTCGGCATCTTCTATTGTATTTCTGCATTATTATCTATCTTTCCTGACCTTGGCTCTGGTTTATCTGACTATTCTTTGGATTCAGATTGCAGTACTTTGCTGCCTGTTTGGTTTTACCCCAGCTTATTAACTACCCCTTATATATAAGTTTGTCTTGTCCTTCTTTTGTGTTATCACGCTATCATAAGTTAGGGATTGTCGCCCGGTTGCCCACAGTCATCTATTGCTGTTCAAGGTAAATAGGCAGGGACAGAGGGCGGGGACAAGTTCAGGGTTCACCCTCTGTTTCCACCCTATCCTTTCCCTGACTGTACTCTACGTGTAATATCATGATAGCAGTGCACAGCATCACCACTTATCTCCGTGGGCCAGACAGCAAGCAGCAATGCATAGCAGATTGCTGTTTGCTGTTAACTATACAGGAACAAGAGACTCCGTCTCTATGTTATTTCTTTTGTGCCCTACTTTAGGGTGCCATGAAAACTATGTGCTGTGCAGGAGGGGTGCACTATATGCCTACTGATCAGTCTATAGAGTCAAGTGATGATGCATAGGATTACCACTTACAGTGATACATAGTGGATCATTGCTTATTGTAGAGGAGCAGGCTGAATAAAAAAAATACTCTGCTAATCCTGTCTGTGTCCAGGCCTAGGACCAGAATTTTTCTCTGTGGCCTCTAGTGACCATTTACTGGTCACTACAATACTGCATGGAAATTCTTTGGTGCCTTTATGACCACTAAAAGACTACAGTGCCGAAAAGAAACAATGGCTCAGGCCAAAGACAGGAGTGGGGAGCAGGTGAGTATTCTTACAGTAAATATGACACCACTCAGCAGTAAGGCCACCATACACACATCATATGCCTGGACACTCGGCAAGCACACACACAAAAAAAAAAAGCTTTCTGAAAATTTGGGATCAAATTGGATTTGTTATTAATTAGTTCAGCTCTATAGACCTGCCTCTTTCTACCATGCTGACATAAATTAGAGGAGGAGACTTATCTGGATTGTAGGGAGGACATGAAAGGAATGTGCCCGGGGGACCTACATGGCCACCATTAGTGATGAGCGAACATGTTCTTAAATTTTTGTATGTTCGTACGATCATGGCGCTTATTCTTCATGTACGCCATTCACAAATAATTTGTTTGATGACCGGAATGATTATAATGACATATAACGACCATTTCCAAACATATTTGAACATGTGAATGTTTATCTTGCGATGTATGCAACTGTGCAAGTTTCCTCCCACCAATTTAAAAGAGCCAATGAACGTGTGGGGAAGTGGTAATGTAGTAGCCATGTTTACTACTGGAATTACTGTGATTGGCGTTACGATTAGCATTAAGGATGGTCCGAACCTGCCGAGGTTCGGGTTCGTATGAACAGCGGGAGGACCACCTGGAAAACTGGGACACAGCCTATGCTATGGCTGTATCCCAGTTTTCCAGGCGGTCCTCCCACTGTATCCACCCTCTCCACAGAGTTGGAAGACAGCGGGAATCATTGCCGAGAGTTCGGGTTCGTACCCGAGCCTCGGCAGGTTCGGACCATCCCTAATTAGCATCGTTATGTACATTTTGTAAATGCGATAAAAACGCGACACTAAGTCACAATCTTTCCTGATTCTTGTGCGGTTCAGTAGGGAGAGTGACACGAGCAGGGACAGCATCTGAATATACTCAATGTAGGAAAGGTGAAAGAATCCAGTGTTTTAGCACTATAAGGATTCATTTCTTAACCCTGTAATGACCATTATAGTCACAATGTATTTGAGTTCTCTGAGGCCAAAAGGGGAGGCTCGCTGGGACATCTTGACTTGCTGAGCTGACTGTATGCTATGGCCTAGCATTTCTAGTGCGTATTGTGTGATACATGTATGCACGTCATAGTGTATATACGCACAGGCAAATAAAAGATACGCTTATACTACACACCTCGTAATTGCTCCACTATTATGTATTTTACTCTTTGCACCTCATAATCTGAACGCACCAAAACATACGCTTCTACTGTACGTTTGTTATTTGTTCGTGAATGTTCAAGGGACTGAACCGATCACGATAATGTTTTCTTTATGTTTGTGTTTGTGATCCCGACCAAACCTCGGGATGTTCACTCATCACTAGCCACCACCATACCCTCCTAGCCCAGATTTTCAGATCCATACTACGTTGCATTATTTGGTTTATCTATAACTCTACATCGGAAGAACAGAGCGGCCCTCTGATGGTTGTTCAGTGATCCTATCTAGCTGAGAAGAGATGGCTATTCATTCGTGTTCCCTCAAGTCTACGGGAGTTAGGATTAGGATCAGTAATATGTCTGTAGTTGCAATCTATCGCATCCCTGGGAAAAGCTTCTTTAATTGTTCATTCAAACCTTCTCTATTTTTTTTTTTTTCTTCATATTGCATCTGTTATGCACTGAAGAAGAACCCAGAGCCCATTATATATTCACCATGTTTAGAGGATGATTCACTGCATGTAATTAGGACGGCAAACCCATCAATATATCTCACTTATACAAAATACAGCTATCAAATAGAAGTGTTAACTGCAGGTGAATTATTTGTTAATTATTTTCAGACAATTGTTTGCCAGCAATTACTTGTACCTGCGGAGATGCATAGAATTTCTTGACAAGCAATTGTGTAAACTCACAGTACGGAATTCCTGGAGAATAGAAGGCTTTGTTTTCATTAACCATTCTATATACTCCAGCATATCTATTGTTCCCTACTGGCATCACTTACATTGATCCATGCCTCAGAAAGTTTATTGTGGGACTACATAGCTTAAGGGCAGTGAACTGTATATCCTGGAAGTAAGCGTTCTGTTTTCCTACAGCACCCCCACAGGAGAAATGTAGCATTACATTGCTCATTAAAAATTGCTATGGTGTAATAAATTCTTTGAAGCTGGTTCTAACTCTGGTTAATAGATTGGGGTCCACAACAAGGAACCTCTCCCATTATTTACCGTTATTGTTTATTGTTGAGTAACAAAAGATGAGTTTTTGACAACTTTAGTATTAGGATTTCTGCTTATGAATCTCATGAGCATCAGTGTTACCCTTCTTAGTGGATTCATGTCCACTAAACATTTTATTTTATTTTTTTTCAGTTCTATTTTTGGATGGGCGTCGTTCTGAGGTGAAAATCTGGCTGTACTGATTACAGATAAAAATAAAGATTGTGCTGTATATTTATAGTCAGAATTATCAAAATACGGCTGTACTTTTACTTCAAAATGATGGCCGTTCAAAAACACAGCCCAAAAAAAAATGTTGTGTAAATATACCCTTAGGCTATGATCACACACAGTTAAAATAAACCAAAATATGGTTTTGAGTGAAACAGTGTGTCAACTGAGGAAAAAAAGAAGTACATTTTTGCAAAATATTGAGCATGTTCATTATTTTTATGCCCGTACTCAATTATGGACATTTATCTCTACTGTGTGTGTACTGGTGATCAATTTCCCATAAACTTCTACAGGAGCAGATTATTACATTGAAAATTATGAATGTTTTTTTTTTCCCCACTCAAAAATACAGCAGAATTTTTTTTTATGTAATCATTTGCTTCTATTGAAGTCTATGGGGAATTGAGCATCAATGCAATTCCCCATATGTCTGTAACTGAGTGCATGTACAGAAGGAACCCAGCACTCATTCCTTCGATCTGATTCGATTCGAATAGCTCCCAATATTCGATTATTCGATCGAATATCGAATCCTATTATAGTCTATGGGACCTGAAAATCAAGATTCGACCACTAGGAGGTCACCAAGTGCCCAATGAAACCTCAGGAAATGATGCCAACACCTCTGGAATGCATATGGGACAGCAGGGGAATCATGCCTGGGTACATGAACGTAAAGTATAATATTCCCTTTTGGTCTAGTGGTACCTATTAGGTGGTGTGTAATATTAGCGTATGTCTGTTTTTTGTTTAATCAGTACACTTGTGAAATACAATTGTTTGCAGAGTTATATATTGCCCAGCCAGTGATGTGAATTGCACACATGAATATATTGCACATATATATCCACTTTCAGTATTATGTCACTATCACAGACTATCAACTATAGACTCCAAACACAATATACAGCCGTATACTAGATATAGAATTATTTTTACAACAATAGAAATAAAGGGCTGGTCAACGCCTTCCCTGGACGCAGACTGCGCAAATCTCTAGAGTCGAGATAACAGCTATATCATCCCACACACTGTATACAGCCGTATATTGGATATAGAATTGTTTTGACAACAATAGAAATAAAGGGCTGGTCAATGCCTTCCCTAAAAGCAGACTGCGCAAATCTCTAGAGTCGAGATAACAGCTATATTATCCCACACACTGTATACAGCCGTATACTGGATATAGAATTGTTTTTACAACAAAATAGAAATAAAGGGCTGGTCGGCGCCTTTACTGGACGCAGACTGCGCAAAATTGTGGTAACAAGATAAAAGGTATTATCGCATAATTACAGTATACAGCCGTTTACACATCAGTGGGTATACACACTATCAGTGGTTTATACATACTGCCTGTCTCACAACAGCTTATACAGTGTAGACACACTGCCTGTGTCACAACAGCTTGTAAATGTCTGTTTTTATATGGTTTCAACCCTAAAAAGGGCTTTTAAGGGTCCCTTCCTGCCTAACTTCACCTAAAACCTTCCTCTCCCTGCTTTACAGACTGTCTCTCTCTAGTTCCAACCAGCAAGTGACACGAATCTCAAATCACTATTCTTTTATTCAGGAGGTCACATGGTTTAGCCAGCCAATCACAGTTAGAGTTTTTTTTCAAAAGTCCTGCCTACACCTAGTGCCTGTCCCTACCCCCTGTATGTTTATTGGCTGGAAAAAAAGCGCCATGGGATCTGGGAGGGCGACTTGAATTTTTACTGCGTTTTAGCACAAATATTCAACCGCGGTCGAATACCCCGAATAGCTACCTATTCGATCGAATAGCTGTTCGATCGAATAGTATTCGCTCATCTCTACTCTCTACATATAGCAGACAGTACAAGTGTCTGTAAATTGCATCACTCGTGTGCTGGAGCAGTGAGGGAGGAAGTGGCTTCTTGTGGTCAGAGACATGATGTTTCCTGCAACCACAAGAGTGGTTGACAGAGCGGGGAGCTAATGGATCCTTGTTCTGTTAATCAAAGTGCAACATTTAACTGCAATTGTGCATTAGAAGCACCTACACTCACAGGACCTGGATACTGAGTGGGGGTGGCGAGTGGCCCATGCCTGCAAGTGATGCTGACATAGGGGTGCCTACTATTGGATTCTCCAGTTCCTCTGTGGGCCAGTCCAAGCCTGCTCCCTCCCTCCAACCCCCAACCACTTTTCTGATAAGTATGCCCATTACTTTTCATCACATAAAAATAACAGTTTGATTTAACAGTTTTCATTTTCTAATCCTGGACAACCCCTTTAATATTGCTGTGTCCTATATAAGCAATCGAGCATTTGCATTTTAAGTACCTTAGGGGATAAAATGTTTTTAGAATATTTTCGAAATACACCATATTAAAAACTCAAAGCACCCACCTTTCCCACATAACACATGATAGATGATATATAACATGGATCACCATAAGCAAAGATGTGCAGACTATTACAAAATAGTCATTTATTCCGATCAATGTTATAAACCGGAAAAAAAAGCTTTACGTTTTTATATTAGTAAGACATAGCAAAAACTATATAAATTTGGCATCACTGTGATCGCACTGACCCACAGAATAAAGTTAACTTGTCACTTTTACTGCGTGGTGATGGACATAAAAACAAACAGCTTTGCTGACAGAGTTATCACTCTCAGAGAACAAGAAAGGCAACAATTAAAGAAACAAAAACCTTTTGTTTGACTTTTTAAATAGTTTTGGTGATTTTTTTATTTTTTTTATTTTTTTATTTTTCCTCCCATATTTAAAAATCTAACAGCTTTTAATCTGACCACTAGTTCTAATAATAAGCCGACACTTCTTGTTCTTGTCTTGTGTCCCGATCATCATCCCAGACAGGATGACTATGAAAAGTTAGACTGGATTTACACTGCGTTTTTGCAGTCCATTTTACATACCCATTTTATGGAGGTGGGGGGTGGGGACGGATGCAAAAATGGATGCAGTGTGCAGCCATTTAGTTCAATTTTTCCATTGACTTCCATTATTAAAAAGAAAAAAAAAAAGAATAAAACAGATCGGTTAAAGTACTGAAATAATGCAGTGTGAACTAACTCTTATACAGATAAGTGAAAGGAATGAAAAGAGACAAGGAGAATAGTGTCTCGTGTAACCCTGTATAGTTAAGGTAAGTATTGAAGGTGAATTCTCACCTTTCAGCCCCTTGGGTTTTTTAGCATATTGCCCCGATGCATGCGGGGTGGCACTTGTCACGGAGAAGGATGCTGTATGACAGGGTGCCTCCATACAGGGGGGCTCGTTCTTTCACGATTAGTAGGAAGCAAAAAAATGTCTGGTGGTGACTCCTGGGACTGTTGTAAACAGATGTCTCAAAACCGGTAAGGATAAAAAGTGGATTTATTATCAAATATAGTCGATGATACAGTGAAAAAGTATCAAATATAAAAGCATAAAATAATCAATTTAAAACAATGACGTGTTTCGGGACATAACATTGGAAAATATCCCTTCATCAGATTGTGCAGATAAGAGTAGGTTCACACTGCGTTGTTGCTGTCTAACTGATCTATTTTTAAGTGGTTACTTTTATTGTAGCGTATGCAAAAATGTAAAAAAAAAATCCATTTTGCAACCAATTGCATCCATTTTTTCATTAAACGGCTATGTTAAACAGTAAAAACTGTAAAGTCCTGTGTTTTGAGACTCTTTGATGAGGCTCCATGGGCTCTTCTTTTGCATATTCATGTTTCCCAGGGGGCAATGCACCTAGGACTTCACTGCATTGAGCACTTTCACTAGCAGTCGGCAGTGTTGTCGTTCGGCTGGTCTCCCTGAGTTCAGCAATCTGTTTCTCTTATGGCTCTACTAGGCATTGCTCCCACCTAGCCAGAATCCTGCTCACCACTGATGAGGGGCAACACCCCAAAACAGCTGTATTTGGATGGTTACCTGGCCTTGGTTTATCCCTTGTCATTACATTGACTTATAAGACCACTTAATATGGTGGTTTTGGTGGTTTCCTTACAGGAGTCACCTCTTGGCTGGGTCCTTCCTGGAGGGATATCTGGCTACTCCTGTGTTTTGAGACTCTTTGATGAGGCTCCACTGGCTCTTCTTTTGCATATTCCCTTTACACAGAGTCATTCCACTAAATACATTTGGCAGGTATTGACTATATTTTCAGTAGGGGAAAACAGTTTTGGGGGCCTGGTTTAATGCAACTAGATGGTATACCATTGATTGGCCACTTGTTATCCCATTTTAATAGGGGATTACTGTTTGAGTTTGGAATACCCCTTAAAAAAACATATTATTATTTATTATGCAAATAGTCAGTCTTTTTCATCTGAAAATTCTTGGAATCTTTTCCTTCAGTTCGATCAGGTGATCTTCTGGTGACTCCTTAGAAATTACATGTGCTTTTGTGCTCTCTATAGGCTCTCTCTCTCTATGCTAGCATAACATGTATGATGAAGCTGCATGGACTGTTCCACATAAGCTTCTCTTGGGGGGGGGGGGGAGATAAGGATTATGTCCTCCCAAAAGACAGGGGTGGAAATGGCTCTAGCTGCCAGCGATTCTGTGGTAGAATTGACACCAGATAGGAAAAGAAAAGAATGCAGTCTGAAATTTGATAGGATCAAGATGGTGGCTGTTGAAAAGTCCCATGACCCAGATACAGTAATGAAATGTATGGATGCAGCAAAAACAGATGAAGTTGCAGGAATAGTGATGGTGAGTGTATATTATGCATTATAGGGGTTGGTGGGAAAAAGGTACGGATAGCCTATTAGATAAGAAAGGAAACTGTGAGGGTTGGGTTAGAAGGTCATTGAGACAATGCAGCATTCCTCAGAATTGTCAGACGTGCAGTCTGGCCACCCTGATTAGCAGCATGCAATAAGCTCCCCCTAGTGGTGACCTAAGTTAGCAAATTTTTTATAACGCAAAGGGAAACTGAGATGCGTATGCATATATCCGTGCTGCTAGTTTACTGATGCCGATCACACAAGCAGTGCATACATACCTGTAGTGCTGCTGTGCGATCCGGCATCTTCTGTAAACGGAAAAAAAAAAATTCTTTTGAGCTGACAATGTGGGTTGAAGAGATGTGTCTGTGACACTGTCTTTGCCTACCCCACTCTCTGGACACCGCTGTGTCCTCAGATCCCCTCGCCAGTTGTTGGGGTGTTGGCGGGGTGATTGACACTCTGAGACACTACCAGCACAGGAATAAACAACGTTTTTACCAAAGATGCTGGATTATACAGTCACTAAAGGGGTATATGTGATGCTTGTGTGATTGGCATCTGGAAACTGGCAGCACAGTTATATGTATATCCATGCTGTCAGTTTCCCTTTAGAGGGAAACTAACAGCAGGTTGGAAGACTCTTACCTGCTGTTATATTCCCATAGTCTGAGGACACTGACAATAAAGACAGTTTTCTTACCTCCTTCCTCAGCACAGTTTTTGGCAAATCTTCAATCACCATATAAACTAGACAGTTTGGTGCACTGGAGACGGGCCGGTGGGGTAAATTCATGTACTGAGAGCAGTAGTCCCGCCCCCAGGGCACCAAACCATCTTTCCAAAAATGGCTGTGAGAATATTACCTTCATTCTGTGCACTATAGGAACATAACAGCAAGTTAGAGATATAGGGGGAGATTTATCAAACATGGTGTAAAGTGAAACTGGCCCCTAGCAACCAATCAGATTCCACCTTTCATTTTCAAAAGAGTCTGTGAGGAATAAAAAGTGGAATCTGATTGGTTGCTAGGGGCAACTGAGCCAGCTTCACTTTACACCATGTTTGATAAATAGTTTCCCTTTAGTTCCTATTTTGCCAGGATTTTGAATCTCTGTATCAGCAAAAGAATAATAAAAACATTATTTTGTCGTTCATAAAGGGATTAACCTTTTTAGGACATTTACCGTTGTCCTTTTATAAAGTGGTTTATTTATGGTGACAGGCGCACTTTAAAATGCCTATGTGAGACAGAAACGACCACCACATCACGGGTATAATGGGCGCAGGTCCGAGAGCAATGAAACCATAAAAAATAAGTGGTGATTTATTAGACCCCTGTCTGAGACACAGCATGGACCCTGTACCATGGTAGTACACGCCTGTTTATGCATTTTGGGTGGCGATCTTTAACTGACTTAACCTTGATGAAAACATAAAGTAGTGCAGATGTCTGCAGAAGACTTGTGACTCACACAGCAATCGTAACTCTAGTATAAGAGTGCTGCATTAAGATGACATCAGTAGAACTGCTGCAATGCATTAAAATCCCCACTTGATCATCCATAGGTGGACAAATGGTGCATGGCTGCCAAGCTTCCATCTGCATCCGCTGCAGTGCAATAGCTGTATCTCATAGGCCCGGCTTTATTTATAGACTCCTAAGTACGGATGATCATGGTGTTTTCCATACTCAGTATATACCAGGTGGGACTCTATTATCTCCAGGCCGGTAAAGGTCATTAGCAGAGATAAGGCCAGTAAAGCAGAAACTTTCCACGACCATCTCCGAGGCCCACGTGATGCTGTGTATTTGAAGAGAGGACAAGGCTTGACAGCAGGAGTCAGATCCATGACACTTCTAGGACGGATCCACTGACACAGAAACTTGGCAATCCTGAGTTCTTTTGAGCACGTCTTATGTACAGTCAGGCTGAGGTAGAGCTGTGGTAGCTATGATATACTCTATAGCTGAAGGCCATCGTCTTCATCATGAAAAGGCCCTGTGTCTTATAAACAGTGACAGTGCAGGAAGCTGGAAGATTTAACTCCTGGAAGCCTGGCTCATAACCGAAAGCAAAGTTATATATAAGTATATAAGGATTTCATCTATAGCATGCAGTCTCAGATGCAGGATTGCTTACAGTCAGAGCTGTCTCCATCACCTGCCTGGAATGTCAGCTACTTCAGTGACAGCAATGGCTCCATTTTGGCTGTCTGTCCTTAAAGGGAACCTGTGACATAGAACATACAGTCCTATGCTTTGGCATTAAAAGATTCAGTAGAAGTTACTGGTACTAATAAATTCCCCCATAGTGTACAGTGACGCACACAATGTCCTGACATTGGACAGCTAGACGAAGAGCAATGGAGGAGCCAGAAGGATAAGAATAACGAGAGTCTGGGTATGTTTACTTTTGGTCTGCGTAGGTTTACTTTTGGTCTTAGGAGCATTTTGGGCATTTCCCTTCGGCCCGGAGCACCCGCTCAGCCTGCCCCTCCTGTCCCGCCCCGTTCATGTGCAGGGAAGATGTCCCATTGGAGACAGGCTGCTTCCCACGCATGCGCAGTAAATAGATGTGGGTTCGGCCATCAGTATAAGGTATATGGGATATGGGAGCTAAACACATTTACTCATATGCCGGTCTTGAATTAGGCCCCTTCCCCAATTGCCCTGATGGATTTACTAAAAGGCACACTCTCAGTGAAACCAGCCTGACCTGTGCCTGCTGTACGGTAAACCGATATGGTAAATTAGGTGCAGGAGGAGCTAACGCCTCCTCCCCACCTTGCCGCACCGCCACCACCCACCCATTTTATGAGCGAGGGATACAGCAGACATATGCCAGGTAGAAAGTGGCAAAACTGTGTCTTCTACCTGGTGCACGCCAGTGGCCCAGTCTTCATAATTGTTCCCTTTTGGTGCTCCATTTCGGGCAGACTGGCCATTAAGACTCTTTATGATCAACCAATTATCTATGTTTCCTACCAGAAAAAGGGTCTCTGAATTGGAGATCACCTTTAACATTTGGTGCTTTGAATGTAAAGGATGTCTTTTATTATTTGTTGTGCGTTTTATTATTTTTGCCTTTACTTGAAATTTTTTGGCGATCCACTGGAAAAAAAAAATAAGATTAAAAACACGTTACAGGTGGGAACAAAACACTCTCTATGGACTATGAAGGCCTTACTAGCTGTCACATCCCCTGTTTACATCTGGAATTTAGCTCTGTAATGAATCTGCTTGCACGTGTCAAGTCGGAATGATCCCCCCATGGTTAAACGATGTGCAATTCTCCGTGACTCATCGCCAGAGTTAGAATATATGATTTCTGCTGCTTGATCTATCTCGCAGTGAGCAAGGTCAATAAAATGAAAGTATAAATAAGTCTAGATGCCATGCCTTTGCTGTATTGAGCCATCTCACGCGCAAGCATCGCCTTCCCCACTCCTGCCCTTGTCTGTGCAGTTTCCAGAATATTCCGCAATGATGAACGAGTGTTGGATGCAGTCCCAGGCCCTACAGGAACTTCCGATTAATTGAGTTAAGATTTCTCCGGCAGGCCTACGGAATTAATTAGCGTCTCGGTGGAATTCACCATAACATTTCAAGATCTAGACTGAGGCAGAGAAGAGGAATGGGCCGGGCCATGGGACACATTGTAGAATACCTGGTACTCTACATCATGCATGAATATCTTTATTTAAAAAGCAGTAACACCGTTTCTTAGAGTATAAAACATTTTCTAGAGACGCGTTCTGCAACCTGCAACTCTCCAGCTGCTGCAAAACTACAAGTGCCAGCATGTCCTGAGAGTCGCAAGCTGTCAGGGCATGCTGTGAATTGTAGGTTTGCAACAGCTGGAGAGCCGCAGGTTGGAGACCAATTTGGATTATGCGCATAGGTTGATGCATACACAAGAGCAGTGATGTCACAGTGATTTATATATGAAATGAAATAGACCTATATGTGGAAGGTCCTGACAAAAACAAAACCATAAAATAATAAGACTGCTCGGAAAAAAAAAAAAATCTGTTGCAACTTTTAAAAAGTGATAGTCAGGGAATGGATATACAGTGATAGACAATGTAATATATATATTTTTTACATTTGTATGAATGGTATGGTCTAGACCAGGGGTGTCAAACTCAGGCCCTCCAGCTGTTACAAAACTACAATTCCCATCATGCTTTAGCTTTGGTTGTACAGGCATGATAAGAATTGTAGTTTTGTAACAGCTGGAGGGCCTGAGTTTGACACCTGTGATCTAGACAGTGTAAAACATTTTCATGATGGTTGTTAACTTCTTGGCTACCTATGCCATACATCTTTGGTAGAGGTGCACGGGTGATATATGGGGCAGGTCGGAGATAATTCCCATCTCGACCATTTAACCCCTGAGATGCCATAATAAAAAGTGACTGCAGCATCTGAGCGGTTAGACAGAAGAAGGGAACTGCCTACCTAGGCAGATGGTAAAAACGCAATACGGTGCAATGCAGAATTATTGCAGTGCATTGGACGAGTGATCACATGTTCAAGACCCCAAGGGACAATTAAAAAAAAATTAAATACAAAAAATATAAAACAACTTTGAACATCAAAAAATAAAAATTATTGGCAACACTTCTAAAGAATAATGGTCTTCTTCTTAAGGGATCCTGACTTAACTTGATCATTGAGCAAATTAATGCAACAGTAGTCTGTCTGTCTCCATTGTAATGGCTCTTGATGCCTGCGTAGACCCATTTTCCTCCTGTTATGGCATCTCAAAATATATGGGAAATATAAAAAAAAAAAGCTCTTAAAAAAAATTAAATAAATAACTTTATATTACTAGTCTCCTCTCGTGATGCAGATTGACCTTTGCTTTAGGACCTGGGATACAAATGCAACCACTGCGCCCCTTATGGTTATGCCCATAGTGCTCACCTAAAGTTTTAGAAATGTCTATCTTCAGTGCATTGGTTGAAGAATGCAAATGCCAGACAGCAGAATTTTATATAAATACAAGGGAGCTCTCATCCAAAATTTCTGATGAGATGCAGCCTAGTGTCTAAACACAACGACACAAACAAAAAGGAGAAAAGCTATTTCTCCTTTTCGTTTCCTCCAAGCTGCTGCTACTATGGCTATGGTCTAGAATTCTGGGCAATAACCTTACTTTGTAACCAACTTTGTAATGTGTGTTATGTAAGTGAATGGCCCCCTTCCCCGTGTTCCCCCCCACCCCGGAAGTGTGGTGCATTATACTGACCGCATTACTGTCAACCCCCGGCCGCCATCTTGGGACAATGACAACATCTTCGGGAGGTGGGCCGAAACGCTCCAGCCACCCCTTATCCCTTATGTGAATTTATCTCACCACCCTTGCATCCCCACTCACTTCCTAGTTCGGCGGAGGGAGGAGGGAAGCCGTGCCTCTCGCTGAACTTACACATGTCTTACATGGACAATCAAATCCCTCGAGACGTGTTAGCTCAGTGGAAGAAAGTGGAGGGGGCATAAAGTATACTTACCACTCCCTGAGGTCCTGACTACCTGACTGGCATGTCAGCCCAGTCATCACTCTCAGGGCAGAGAGCAATGGTCAGAAACCTAGGCAATAAGCTGACAACTGTACAGGAAGAGGAATGGGACAAACTTCAAAAGAAAGCAATTTTGCTAAATTCGTAAAATTGCTTTCTTTTGCATTCCCTGTCACTTAATAAAAGTTTAAAAAATGAGAATGCCCCATTAATTCTGGGAAGACTTTTTCAAAGTTTTGGAGGTGTCAGGGAATCTTTTTACCTTCATCCAGAAGAGAATTTTGTGAAGTCAAACATTGATGTTAGACAAGAAAACCTGTCAAGCTCTGTTCAAGTTCTTCCCAAATTTGTTAGATTAGGTTTAGGTCAGTGTTCTGTGCACCCAGTCAAACTGTTCCACACCACAATCCCCCAGCCATGCCTTTATGGACCTTGCTAGAAAAGGCTGAACCCAGACTGTTCCCACAAAGTTGGAAACCAGCAGTTGTCCAAATAGTCTTGCATACTGAATCATCAACTTAAGGGGCCAAGGCCGACAGCAAAAAAAAAAACAACCCCATTACATCATCTTTCCTCCACCAAGGAAAAATACCCATAAAAACCACCTTGAAGAAGCCAGGTTACAGTCTGCAAATCCACAGTAGGAGAAAGATGTGGTGCACTTCACTAGAGATGATAGAACAGGGCCGAGGTTTAGGTTCGTACGAACCCGAACCATTGGCATTTGACTCCCGCTGCCTTCCCGTTCCGTGGGGAAGGTGGAGACAGCCCGAGTATCGACTGGAAAACAGGGATACAGCCTAGGTAATAGGCTGTATCCCTGTTTTCCAGGCAGTACTTGGGCTGTCCCCACCTTCCCCATGGAATGGGAAGGCAGCGGGAGTCAAATGCCAATGGTTCAGGTTTGTACGAACCTGAACCTCGGCCCTGTTCTATCATCTCTACACTTCACTAAATAGATGTTTGTTCAGCAGTTTACTGGTCACTAGAAGATGTTGTGCAGTAAGTGGTGTTAATTATTAGTATTGACTCTGTCTGGTCCAGGACTGACATAATTGCTGTCTATATGGTGTAGTAATGACACGCATGCTCTTTGCTTAATGTGTTAGTAAGTGAAATGCTTCTCTATAATGTGTTAGTTACTAGAATGTGCTATACATATTGCAAGAGCAGCTTAAATGCTTTCAGTATATTGCATTATTCATTAGCCCTTCATATAGTTTTATAGTTTCTAGTATTCTGTGTATTAGTCACTATACAGCTGTTCACATGGAAAATTAGTTCCACGTCTTCTGTATATAGTGTATCACAGGTTTATTAGTCTCTAGCCTATTCACCCCAGGCATTTGTGTTTTTGTTTAGGTACTTTGGTTTCCTCCGACATATCACATACATATATAGAGATTAATTGCTTTTTTAATCCTAATCAGTTCCTCATCACTTTAAGATTTTAACATCAATAGACTGTTGCCGGCTCAGGGATGCTGGTGTCGCACTTTTTTTTGAACAGCGGCTCGGTTCCCATGCACGGCACTGGTCTATTTCTGGTCACCATCCCGGCCTGAAGCACTGGAGACAGACCGACCTGCCCCCAGTGGGAGAAACCCTCCCCTCTGTGGTGTGGCTCTATTGATTCTTATGGAGCCACGTCACAGAGGGGTTTCCTCCCACTGGGGGCAGGCCAGCTCACCTCCAGTGCTTCAGGCCGTGCTGGTGACCAGAAATAGACCATGGGAGCATGGGAACTGAGCTGGGAACTGAGCCACTGTTAAAATGAGTGTGGCACCGGCATCCCCGAGCCAGCACCAGTCTATTGATGTTAAAATCTTAAAGCGATTTACTGACACTGGGCCCTTGTTTATGTGTTTCTCATAGACAGTAATACCACTGAAATTGGCCGTCGATTGTTTGAGTTCATCCATTTGAAGGCACGATTAGTTGCGTATTCTGACACGTTAGTGGGAGCACCAGCTTTGTATTTGGCTATGGTGTGCCTGCTCACCAGAACTAGTCATGGGCATCCACCTTTATGCTCTTACATTGATGAGTAGCTTTCTTCCATAGAATCCCTTTTCGCTGTATGTTTCTTCACAACACCATTACATGAGAAAACCTCGCAAAGTTATTCGTTTTTGAAATACTGATCCTGGGTAGTCTATCAACCACGGTTATTCTAGGTCACTCAGATCACTCGAATCTCCAATTCTTATATTGGATTCTCACATTAAAACCGATTCACAGAAAACTTGGACACTAGTATTATGCTGCAGTGAAGAGCTGACTTGCTGAACATTCAGGTTCGGGTTCCTAAGTGGAATGCTCTGTGTGTTGGTTTCAGTAAGTAAAAATATTTCCAGTTAAAGGAAAACCAACACTGCATACCCAGCTCCGTTTTAGGTAAATCTTTACTGTATTTAATATGTACATTAGGTGGTTTGGTGCACTGGGGTCAGTATCACTATAAGGCCATGTTCACACAATGTATGTTTTGTGTAAATCATGGCTGTTGTTGCAATTTGCAACAACCGACGTGATTTACACAAAACATACGGTGTACTGTGAATGAATGGAATCCCGTCCGGAGAGTATACATATAGTATACGTTTCGGCTGTGATTCCATGCAGCCGTGCAGAAAACTGACATGTCAGTTTTCTGAGGCCGCTATTCATTGAATAGCGGCCTCAGAGAACCTGTCAGTTCACACAATGGAGTGTGCGGCTCCGGCCGCACGCTCCATTGTGTGCAGCGGGGAATTCTAATGCGGGCACAACTGTGTGCAAATTCATCAGAAGTGAAGATCATCTGGCCGGTACTGCAGTAACGGCCTGTGTTATACTTTGTGTGAACATGGCCTAAAAATTTATTAATATATACTAGTAAACAAATGTTACGTACTCACAAAGGTGCCACCAAAAATCAATCCCTTTTACGATATATACGTTAAAAAAAATTATGCATTTGGAATGCATGGATAAGAAAAGCAAGAAAAAAAATATGCATGGTCATGAAGTCTTTAATGTTATTTTCCTACTTTGCAATCCGATTATTATGTATTTCTCATATTCCAGCAGAACGCACGGCCATATGCTCATCGCTTACTGTAGGAAATGGCGGGGTTAAGCAAGCTTTGCATATCTATTTTTAATAAGGTCTCCTTACCAAGGGATATCCAGCGCCTGTGCCCTCCAGTGCCTTAGATAACAATCCCCTCCGGCTATACTGTATATCAGCCTTAGTATTATTCACACAAGCACAAAGGGTTAGCTTGACCTGACTAGATCTCTCTTGTATTAGCCAGTGGTCATGTGATCCTTGAACTGCAGTCACATGACCGCTACACGGCCGCAACGCAACCCTAACGCCAGACGTGCCTCATTAAGATTCTCTAAATGTCGGCCGGATAAATAAACAGTTATTTTAACCATTCAGCTTTTAAGTAGATATAATGTCATTGAATAATGGGTCTCTCGAGCTTCTAGGACCCATCATTGTACATCTCCGGCCTTTTTTCTTCCTTTTTATGCTTATTAATTCAACCTGTTTTTCAGCCGAGAAACAGAGCAGTATACCAGCAGCCAGGAGAGGTTTCTGCGTTTAATAAGGATGACCCCATTAGAGGGCTCTGATTGATATTCTAGCCAGCGGATAGAGTTATGTCTGAATGCAATTTATACCTATCCTGCTAAGCAGCTGAATTTTTATGAGCCACCCTTAGGATAAGCCGTCAGTTTCTCCGCGATCCCCCCCTCTTCCATTTGAGGGGCCAGCCATGCAGAGAGATCTGTATCTCCCAGCTAAAAGTCTGTTGATACTTTTCCCATAACAGACAACATAGAGAATGGGCGTAATAGAAGATTTCATGGAGGCTCTGGCTTGCCAAGGTTGGGCAAAGTGATTTCCAACCTTGTGCCGGTACTAAGAGAAGCTAAAGACAAAACACTAGTAAAAGTAGACAACCCCTGTACCTGAGGTAATATGGCTGAACGGCTGACGTGATCTGCATCCAGGGCTTGAAACGACTCCCTGTTATAGGAATAACCTGCGTTTAGTTCCCTTACGCCTTCCAACTATATCAATGCTGCTCCCAGAAAACATAACAAAAGCAACAGGTCCTCTCAAACCTTATTTATTGTATAACTCAAAGCTTAAAAAAGCAAAAACCGAGAAGGTTTTTTTAATCCCGTTGCTTCTGTTATACCCAATAAAAGTTGCAGGCCTAATGACTGCCGACCTTCTTCGTGGCCCCTAAAAGATTCATATAGTGTTGGGGATAGAAAGGGACGTAAATAACATGTTTCAGTAATATACCTCTATCAAGGGTGATTACATATTTATATATTATAGGGTATGCTCTGAGGCTACAGAATATGCGCCATGGGGTACCTCACAGAGAAGGTGCAGATTTTTTAACAAACCAGGTTGATTTGTGCAGAAGCCAGCGCCTTTTCCGTGGCGTATGCCAGGGCGCATATATTAGCCCCGCTCGCTAAAGATGAGCAGAGCCGCCTGAACCCAGATTTGTTCTGAACTTTTTGCAAAGTTTGGACAGGTTCAGGAAGAGCGGCCACACACAAAAAAAAACATTTTGTGGCTCTCAGCCAATCACAGGCTGACTGGGATGGGAACGCTCCGCAGCCTGTGCTTGGTTGAACAGGCTGTCACTCTTGTCTCTAGAGTGTCCCTGAGAAGAAGGACTCTAGGGGAGCGCGGACATGTAAGTATAAAGAGCGGTCCATTAAAGTTCGGTTCAGCACAAAACTGAATTTTACAATAAAGTTCGGCGAACCTCCCGAATCGAACTTTTGACAAGTTTGCTTATCTCTACCCCTTGCCGATGGGTGGACAGTGGGGCATGGCCTCCTCCTATATCTGATTTATCATGGTGTACTCCTGCAAACAGGCGTAAACCATTGGCCGAACCTGAACTATCGGCATTTGACTCCTGCTGCCTTCCCGTTCCGTGGGGAAGGTGGAGACAGCCCGAGTACCGCCTGGAAAACAGGGATACAGATTAGGTAATAGGCTGTATCCCTGTTTTCCAGGCTGTACTCGGGCTGTCTTCACCTTCCCTACAGAATGGGAAGGCAGCGGGAGTCAAATGCCGATTGTTCAGGTTTGAACGAACAAAGAAAGGGCACTGTATGATGCCTACTATATAGGCATCAAGAACATATGTAAATGTATTTCAGATTTCCCATCAAGTTTTCTAAGATCTGTTGTACAATAACATTGCAAAGTATCGGAGCAGCATTTGTGGTCCGTTGTCCTTTGAGAAAGTTTTTGATTGTCCCAGTCCAACTGGACTCCAAACAGTACTATAATGGTCTGGGCATAAATTTCTCATCTTCTTGGACACAGTAAAACCTTTAAGACTACCCAAAATTTCTTTGATAAGTGGTTTCCTATTGGAGAGATCATCTCAAACATGGCCATATAGTAAACTAGAATCTGCCACATGTAATCTGGTCTGGATAAGGGGTGGTCTTGTCAAAAAGGTGGTCATTTGGAGAGGTTTCACTGTACATTATAGCCGAGTGGCTGATCTTTGCAGCTCTAGTATTGTAAGAACTCATTCTGTTACTATCAATTATTGAAGACCCAGGGGTATATGTACAGAATAACTACAATCTGCTTTTGACCTGCAAGTGAGTCATTCAATGATTAAAAAAAAAACAGGGGAGTGACCATGAGTATACTAGTGCCCGTTTGTAACATAGTGTAACATAAATATATCTACTAAAGAAATTAACAGTCTTCTACATTTTTAATCAGGGCAATAAAGAAGGTGGATCCTAATCAAAATGGCACAATTGCTTATCGTGTTCTTACGTGGATGCAAAAAGATTTATTAGATATTGTCCCGAGCATCATAGACTCCTTAGATCCTGAGTAGAGATGAGCAAAACTCAAGCACACTCAGGCTCGTCCAAACCCAAGCATGCAGTATTTGATTACCAGAGGCTGAAGAAGTTGGATGAAGCCCTAAGGCTGCCTGAAAATATAGATACAGCCATAGGCCATAGGCTTTATCCATGTTTTCCAGGACTTCCTAGGGCTGTATCCAACTTCTTCAGCCAATCAAATGCTGCACGCTTGGGTTTGGACAAGCCTGAGTTTGCTTGAGATTCGCTCATCTATAATCCTGAGTAAGCGATGAATACTTCTTCTTCCCTCTACATCTTATGAGGTTATTGCTAAGGTAGGGTTCACACTACGTTTTTGCAGTTCGTTTAACGCATCTGCTTTTAAATGGTTACTCTCAATGTACACAAAAACGTGTACATTTCAAAAGAAAAGGGGGGAAAAAAACATAAATTTTTATGTTTTGTTTTTTTTTTATAATGGAAGTCAACAAAAAATAAATCCAAATGGATTGGGTACAACTGCTTCCGTCGACTCCCCCCCCCCCCACACACACACCCATAAAACAAATATGTGAAATGGAGTGCAAAAATACAGTGTGAACCCAGACTTAGGGCCTTATTGCATGGGATGATTACCAGGCGGAAAATCCTTATATTGTTTACATTTAAACGATAATGATCCTGTGTAGTTGCAGGCAACGATCGAAAAATCGGTAATCATTCGCTGTAATTCCACATTCGTTCACTAACCATTCAGTGTACAAAGAAAGAAAAACTGGAACAGATGGCGCTGCATGTGCAGATCAATATAACCAGAGCATTCGTGTTTTGGCATTCACAAGTGCACACTCACCTGTTGTGGTCGGTATGACTCTAATGTGTGCACAATGTGTTAAATCAGGGTCTACTCCCGTCCACTTCCCGAGGGTCCTTTTTGGTTCCCGATGTAGAAATCACAATTTTGTAGAACAATGGTGGATCACACATAGGCACCAAAACCCTTCAAACTCCCAATTCAGAAGAAGACGCTGTCAGGCTCTTTGCAGATCAGTATTCTTTTTTATTATATAGATGCAATGCATTTCGGGGGTCCACCGCCCCCTTCATCAGATACCATTGGCAGGTGGAGAATCACACACATACAAATACATATATACATACAAACATCAGCCAGGATACATCACCAGGGAGTACATCCTGGGAACCGCTATACACTTATATAGTCCCCACACCTCTGCACTGGCCAATAAAAATCCCTCAAGCTCTTCTCTGGGTTGTCACACAAGTATTCTGTAATGACATATATCAAAACAGAATTGAGACCAGGTAACATAAATTTATCACATATACATAAAAAGAACACTATAAAAACATGTAATGCGAAACATAAACCTTATCGAGAGTTGTAAAGCACTATTAGGAAGCAATTGTGCAATATAGAATCATGACCCAGTTTTGATGGGACTTTTGAAATTCTTATGTAATAAAGGTACAAATTTAGAACCTTAAACTAAAACGCTCAACTGAGTATGCCTGCGGGAAACAGAATATATTAAGTATGTATACGTTTTTTTAGTTGCACAATAAATTTACATAATGTTTGACGGAGGGCAATTTATCCCATTTGGCCTCACTAGTGGAAATAGAGCCACCTATAGGTAGGTATAGGTATAGGTAGGTATAGGTGCCGTAGAGGGATCCAGAACATAATTATTAATTATGGAACAGTTTTCCTATGGATCGGTGACAACACTTCCCTTAACCTAAAGATAAAGATAAAATTATGAAAGATAATGGTCTGAGCATGGAAAGTCCACAAGTACTGGTGACCGCTGTAATGGGTACAGGAGGACTTTTTATGTGATAGATAGATAGATAGATAGATAGATAGATAGATAGATAGATAGATAGATAGATAGATAGAAGACAACTTGGAGTTAAATACAATCTAAATAGTATTTTCCTGTATATTTAGGAGCTAGCTCAGCCAGTGTAGCCTTCCCAAGTTGTTTGATCAGAATTAGGTCCCAAGTGATTCTTGTATTGTTCTTGGCAGCGTATCTTAACAATGTTTAGCTTTTCTTGAATTGCTGCATACGCTTTGGATACTCCTTAAGATGCTTTCTGAGATTTTAGTGTAATAATACAAACAGAGTTTTGGATGCGGTTGGTAGATTAGTAAATTCAGTAAGGGAATGTTGTGATTCCAAATATTTATAGAAGTTGTGATGGTATATATTAAACTTAGAGGAAATCTCCATACAGGTATGAAATGGTTGCTGTACTATTTATCGGCAATACACTGGATTTCTGCGCCAGTCCAGGACAGTAAATCAGTGTTCGGAATAACTGGGTAAGAAATGATAAGGGTATATACAGTATAAGATACCTTCATTGACTTTTATTAGGAGTTCCAACTAAAGGCTATGTTCCCACTACGTAAGAGACCGGCCGTACCATGACCTGGCCGGGTCACGGAACGGCCGGTCTCTGCAAAGATAATTTCGACCGGTACTTAAGTACCGGCTGGATGATCTTTCCGGCCCGCATCTTGCGCGTCCGCATCAGAACGTCACACAGCACACAATGAAGCAAGCGTCCGGAGCCGCTCGCTTCATTGTGTGAACTGCCACAGGTCTTTCTGCGGCCGCAATTCACTAAATTGTCAGTTCTTTGCGGCGACGTATGGGATCCTGGCCGGAGCGTATGCTATGTATATACGCTCCGGTCGGGATCCCATAGCAGTAAAGGCAGTGTTCTACACCGTACAAAGATGGCAACAACAGCCGTACTTTTACATAGTGTGAACATAGCCTAAAGCATTACTGTCTTTGACAGTAACTTTTGATATGTCATCAGGCATGCGAAAAGTTACTGATCCCACCAGGTCTTATCCCTGGGGCCCACTGCAATCCCAACATACAGCCAAGGGGAATGCACAATAGTTCGTTCCACCCCATAGCTAGCAGAACATCCGACTACCTAGACATGAAGTGAAGTGAGTCCGATTTGATTCACTCTACCCGGCTGAATCTAGATCCGATGCTGTCAGTAGCCAAGTCAAATATTTCAAAAGTAATTTCAAATAACAGTAACACATTTGTTCAATGGATACCCAGAGTTTTATCAGAGCTCTTCCATTGCTGCATTTGCTCTGGAATGAATGTGTGCTGGTAAGCATCAGACCCTCTGAGAGGTCAAGTACCCCTTTAAGCATATACAAAATATCAGAGTCCAGGGTAGGGGAAGGTTATTAACATAAAATTGCCTCTATGCATCTCATTCACAAAGCTTCAAATTTAAAGTGGTTTGCCCATTCATCCCCTATCTGCAGGATAGTTGATGAGAGATCGGTGGGGTGTTACCAATGGGACCACACAGAGGTCCTGTGCCCCCTTGGTTGAATGTGTATAGTGATGAGCGAGCCGGGTTCGGGTTCGAGTCGATCCAAACCCAAACGTTCATATTTGATTAGCGGTGGCTGCTGAACTTGAATAAAGCTCTAAGGTTGTCTGGAAAACATGGATACAGCCAATGACTATATCCATGATTTCCACATAGCTTTAGGGCTTTATCCAAGTTCAGCAGCCACCTCTAATCACATGCCAAAAGTTTGGGTTCAGATCGACTCGAGCATGCTCCAGGTTCGCTCATCTCTAAATGTGTGCTACTGTTTAATTTAACTTGGTGAACTGCAGGAAGATAGCTGAGCACTTTCCTTGGCTGTCTTTGAGCAGTCTATAGGGTTGAATGAAGTGGTAGAGTGTATGCCCTACCTACACTGTATTCAACCAGTTGGGTATGGGAACCCCATTTTTATGATTGGTGGAGACCCACTGGTTATCCTTCAGGTGAACATCCTTCCCGGGCTAACCCTGTTAAGCAAACTCTTGAGTTCTTTTTCATTAATGTAGCAATGGCAGGTAGTTATTGGAGTCTGATTTGAGGGGCAATTTTTTTTTTGCCCCCTAAATAATCCTACCATCCAAGACGTCTAATACCCATGGGATTGACCCGGAATCTTGGGGGATACTTATATTCCAAATCTGAATATTTTCTTTCTCTTTAACAATCCAATTATTTGCAAAGATACATTTTTCTAGACAAGCAGAGATCGCCAATAGTTTTTGTAGGTTTCTCTTTACATGCGATTTGACAATTTTTCATTAGGATTTTGGTCATTACGTTCATTTCTGGACAATTTGTTTAATTTGCTTCTGTTGTCAATAATGTGATTTGGACAGGATTAGCATCCCATGGTGCGTGCTGAATAATTGAGACTTCAATACACATGATTTACTCACAATTTACTGAGTTGAGACCTTAGAATATCTCCCTAGGTGGTAACTTCAAATTTAAAGGGATTTTAGTGATTATAATAACGACATATAATGATGATATTAAATATACAGCGTCTCCCGCTACCAATCTGTCTTTTATAATAATAAGGCTGCATTCACATGTAAAATCTATACTGGTATATCATGTTAATGTGCTCTGATATATAGTGCAGTGTACCACAGCGGGCCCATTGAACAAATGGTTGTCTATTAGGGACTATGCTCAGTCTGTTTTTCCCTTTTATTTTGGTGGGACTTAATAGTAGTCTATGAAATAACATTAAAAAGTGTGTGCTGGCCTGCTCTTTCTCAGTTTGAGGACCTCCACCCAAAGAGACGCATCTTATGGCTGGAGTTATTTGATATGATATAAAACTCTGATAACTTAAACAGGCCCTTCGCTCAGACTTATATCACGTAAGTCTAGTATTATTGTCAACCTCACTTCAACTAATTTACAATAGCTTGGGAACGAGAATTAGGTATTCATTGTTAGCAATTCAGTACTGATGTTTCTTGCTTACCCACAAGCTCCCTATGACGTGTCATGATCAATTCCTTGCCAATAGTATTGTTACCCTTCTCTACGACACTCAATCTTGCCCTCTGTGTTGGGCCTGTGCTGGAAATGCTCCTCGACACCGGGAACCATGCTATTTATTTTGTGGAATTGTCCGCGCCCAGGGCCGTCTTAACAGCATTATGGGCCCCTGGGCAGAGGTGCGAATTGGGCCCCACCCCCCGCAGCCGCCGCCATCAACCCCCCCCATCTTTGCAACCCCGCCCCTAGCCAGTACAATTACGTACAATAAAAAATACAAATTATTGTTAACATAAACTTTAATTCACAACACTTTCAGCAGCGCAAAAACAAAAAATAACCGTGCGTGCCTCACCAAACCAGACCAGGTTGGCTTCAAAGTATCCAAAAAAAAAAAAAAATACTGTATAATACAATATACAGGAAAACAACATGGCTTATATATAGAGAAGGGAAAAACAACATATCTCATATATACAGAGGGGCAACAACATGACTATTATATTATATATGAACCATGTTGTTTCCCTGTATACAGAATACAGGGAAACAACATGGTTCATATATAATATAATAGTCATGTTGTTGCTCCTCTGTCTATATGAGACATGTTGTTTTGCCCTTCTCTGTATATATGCCAGATAACAAGCAACAAATATTACCACCGCATACTGACTAACACCACCGCTGCTACTGACTAATCCACTGTACACAGATCACTATCACCTCATCCAGTCATATAGAGGTACCCAGCTCTACACAGGTTCTGTACACCATATACATTACAGTGCAGATACATCAAGTGACTCACATGGGACGTCTTCTCTGATCGGAGTTCTTCCCTTTTCATCTTCTTTTCCATTTGCCCTGTGACGTTATGAGAACTTCTCCGAGCCACGAATCCACAGAATCTGCCTGACAGACATATTAGGCTCCACACTCTGTCACCATCCTCATCTCTCTACACACTGCACATCTGTATTGGCCCCTTATAGATAGCTCCCTCTGTATTACCCCCTTATAGATGGCTCCCCCCCCGTATAGATGGCTCCCCCCTGTATCCCCCCCGTATAGATGGCTCCCCCTGTATCCCCCCCCCGTATAGATGGCTCCCCCCTGTATCCCCCCTTATAGATGGCTCCCCCCTGTATCCCCCCCGTATAGATGGCTCCCCCCTGTATCCCCCCTATAGATGACTCCCCCCTGTATCCCCCCCCTCATATAGATGGCTCCCACCTGTATCCCCCCCTATAGATGGCTCCCCCCTGTATCCCCCCCCCATATAGATGGCTCCCCCTGTATCCTCCCCTCATATAGATGGCTCCCCCCTGTATCCCCCCCTATAGATGGCTCCCCCTGTATCCCCCCTATAGATGGCTCCCCCCTGTATCCCCCCCTATAGATGGCTCCCCCCTGTATCCCCCCCTATAGATGGCTCCCCCTGTATCCCCTCATATAGATGGCTCCCCCCTGTATCCCCCCCTATAGATGGCTCCCCCTGTATCCCCCCTATAGATTGCTCCCCCCTGTATCCCCCCCTATAGATGGCTCCCCCCTGTATCCCCCCTATAGATGGCTCCCCCTGTATCCCCCATATAGATGGCTCCCCCTGTATCCCCCCTATAGATGGCTCCCCCTGTATCCCCCCTATAGATGGCTCCCCCCTGTATCCCCCCCTATAGATGGCTCCCCCGTATTCCCCCCTTATAGATGGCTCTCCCGTATTCCCCCCTTATAGATGGCTCCCCCCTGCACAGCAGATAAAAAAAACAAACACCCAACTCACCTACCAGCGCTCCCCCGTCGCTGCTTCCTCTACTCTTCTGCCCCCGGCTGATGCATCGCTCCCTGGGGGATTCTCCGGGAGCGCACACATCCGGAAGCTCAGTGTGCGCCCAGGCCGGGACTTCCGGTACAGGAAGCTCCAGCGATGCGCACTGAGGTTCCTGATGCGTGCGCTCCCGGAGAATCCCCAAGGGAGCGACGCATCAGCCGGGGCCGGATTTCCTCTTGCGACCGCAAGCAAGAAAGTGCTTGCGGTCGCAAGAGAAGGGGAAGGGGGGGGCGCGCAGGGCCGTCTTACCCATTGGGCATGGGAGGCGGCTGCCCGGGGACCCTTGCATCCTAGGGGGCCCCTGCCCGCTGTGACAGCGGGCAGGGGCCCCCTAGGACGCAAGGGCCCCCGGGCAGCCGCCTACCATGCCCAATGGGTAAGACGGCCCTGTCCGCGCCTTGATAGATACTGGTCCAAAATTTTTTAATTAGTAAATTCTCTAACAGTTAGCTAAAGCCCCTAACACAATTCAGATTGGTCTCCTCTCCATGATCTTATGCTCCATCTCCTTAGAAAAGAAGGGTCTACTTCATTTTTTTGGAGACTTCTGCTAAAGTGGTGTTATCTCGCCATTGGAAGTCCTCCACGTCTCCATCTCTCGCAGAATGGATATCTGAGGTCAACTGCCTAATGTAAATGGGGGAAATGGTGGTGAATAGAGATGAGCGAACCTGGAGCATGCTTGAGTCCATCCAAACCCGATCATTCGGCATTTGATTAGCGGTGGCTGCTGAACTTGGATAAAGCTCTAAGGTTGTCTGGAAAACATGGATACAGCCAATGACTATATCCATGCTTTCCACATAGCCTTAGGGCTTTATCCAACTACAGCAGCCACCGCTAATCAAATAACGAATGATCGGGTTCGGATGGATGCTCGAGGTTCGCTCATCTCTAGTGGTGAAGGACACCAATCGTAACGACTGGTTTACTCATACATGGACAATAGATAGTCCTGAATTTAGGTCTTGATTAGCCCCCTCCTATTTTCATTCATAAACCACCTCATCACAATTCAGGAACCCTCCCATCAGACCTCTACCTACTACTCATCCCTTCCTCTTTTTTTCTTTCCTCTCCTTCTTATTCCTCTTTCTTCTCTACCTCTCTTCTGCTCTTTCCTTTTTTATGGTCATAGCCAACAGGAGATAATATAATTGTTATACTATATGACCTATATGTTATGTTTAATATGGTTATCTATGTGCTGTCACTGACCACTACATGAAACACCTGGCTACAAGCTATGGACTTCTGGTCTAATCTACAACTACGGTATTATCCTCTGTAATTGCCAAGCTACAGTATGTAGTCAAACTTTATAAAACGTGTTTGTATGGAGTTTAAGTTTTGAAATGCTCTTTCTGTTCTTGAAGTAAACTCTTAGTAAGTATGACACATTTGTTCGGCAGACAGCTGTCTCTACCGATCTGGCACTATTTTTAGGGAAAAAAATGCACTCCCGGATTATGAAGGCAGTCAGTCACTATATAATTCAGCTATTATTATTATGTTCAGTTGTTTTCAGGAATTATCAGATTGTTTGCTTCAATTCTGTAATGCAATCTCATTGTGACCCCTGAAAAATACATGTGTTTCTCTGCTGTCAATAGGGTCACTATATCAGTCAGCAGAACCTCCTATAAGATGAAGCTCTATGGCCTACTCCACACAAGCCCTCCACAGGAGGGAGACAAACTACTATTAGAATACATTATAAGAAAATAGAGAGGAGGATGATTACTCCCAGAAGGCTGTGATGGGGTTGGCTTTACCTGCCCACGTGGTGCTGTGCTAAAGCATCATGAGATTGATAGCAGATTTGAAAGTGAGATAATGCGGTTTGTAATTTGAAAGTCGAGGTAGTGGCTGATCAAAAGTCACATGACCCAGCTGCCGTAATAAAATGTATGGATACAGCAGAGCTGGGATGAAATGGATGACACTGAAGAATAATGGTGGTGAGTGCCCATTATATAGACAAAAAAATCTGTACACTTTCGCCTATAGTATATTGGTGAAGTGTTCAGATTCAAATCCATTGATTGATTTCTGTATTCCCTGTTTGTAGTATTTTTAGACCTTTGCGACCATCGGTGGGGATGTCACCAGTATCGTATGACTCAATAAAGCAGGAATCAGTTGAGCCTTACTGTATGTGTGATGTCTGTCTACTATCCACTACCTGGTATGCCATGCGTATGTACATACGTACGCTTTAGAACAACTATTTCACATCTGCTATCAAATCTTTCAGGTACCATCAAATGGCAGCAGAGCCCCTCTTTGTGATTGACAATGGAGACCCAGTGGAGGGGTGCACTTTGAGGCTTCATCTTGCCTAAATCTTACTTTCCATTTAGAAACAAAGTATTGCCCTTGTCCTGCTTTTGGGGTGTAGTGGTGGTAAGTTTCTATCACCTTTTGCTTTTCAGTTTTCTTGCATCACCTTGAGACCCTCGTGAGAAGTCCAGCGGTCATGCAAAGTGACTGCCACCAAGAGAAACCTACAGCTTCACTAATGATAATCTACATTCCCATCAGAAGACAATGAAAGCAGCAGACATTATTTAATGATAACAAAGTCAAACTAATGGATATAGAAGTTCTTTAAGCAGCAGGGCAAAGCTGTATCGTGGAATACATTATACAACGTAAGTCACAAGGAGACAGCGAGATGACGTGGGAACAAAGACAAGTCTAGACTCTCGGAGGCAAAGTAGAGGGAACAAGACAAAGATAAATGGAAGAGACGTTATTCCAAATGCACACAAAGAGAGAGTGTGAGATCATAGGCTGGAAGGAGAAGATGGAGGTTTCATGCTCTGTATGACTGAGAACCGCTGCAAGTATAAAGGGAGGAGATATAAAGCGGGGGATTACAGCCCCTGCACCCCTGGGCATTACGTGCGTCTTGTGAAGACACTTTTTTTTTTTTTTTTTTTACAAAATATAACATACTAGATGTGATTTCTTACACAAACTTTCCTTTCAGTCCTACAGTATGTGAGAAAACAAGACATTGTCATTGCTATAAGGTTAATAGGAATATCAACAAGGACATAATAATTTTGCTATGTGCCTCATCCTTATGCCTAGTGTAGCTCACAAAGGAGTATGCCATTCCCAATGGCACCAAATGTTCTGCCTCAATGAACCACACAAATTAGGTTGCTCAATAGACAGGGATTGCATTATAAGTTTCTCTATTTTAGGATGGGCTAGGAGTTGTGTTGTTTAGGTCTTCAGGGTTTTACGGTCCATAGGTTTCATGTGGTATTGCAGTTTATCCCCTTTTCACCAGTTGTACTGGAATTACCATTACTACTATACCTCTGCTTATAATAAATTAACTATCATGATATAACTAGAGAGTTTGGACCAATGAGCACATTTTAGCTCACTGTTGGGAGAGAGAGCTATTGGCTGAACAAATGTTGGCTGAACGGCTATTGAAGGTGTATGGCCACCTTAAGCAATAAGGTCCTTTTGATTCCTGACCTATGAAATTGTGTTTATTTTTGTTTGCTATTTCTAAGTAAAGCTCTATCAAGTTCGGTCTTTTAAGATTTCTGCCTGCCCTGACCTTTGACTGCAGTTTTTAATTTCTGCTGTCACTGCCATCCATGCATCAGATGTTCCTAATGTAGACTACTCCAGATATGGCCACCAAGGATTCTCTCTGGGAAAGTCCACACCCTCTTAATGGTGAGTACCCAAAAGCCATTAGACTCTGCTCCCCCTTTAGCCCAATATCAAATGCATAGCAACCCAGTTGGACCACATCTCAAGTAAGCCATGTGACGCCCAGTATGAATGATGGTGCTCCTTAAAAGCTTATTGAGCTGTCAAATCGACTTCCATATCATGGAGATTATGTCATTTATCCTATATACTGTATAATTAATTTATAAATTATTATGTTTTCAATTAACATGAACTTAAAATGCCAAAACGATATAAAGTGAGGGCGAAAAAAAGCTTCTATCACTGATGTTTTACAGTCCTCAATGCAGGAACATTTCCAAGGGCCATTAAAGCCAAATGCTACTTAATATTCTGTAATAATTTAGTATCTTCAACTTCTGTGTCTGGGAATTCCGAAATTTGTTTCGGAAAACATCCAACAGAATACAAGTAGAGATGAGTGAGCACCAAAATATTTGAATGCTTGAGTATTTTTCAGCACCTGAGTGCTGGATCCGAGTAACAAGCACCATTTAAATCAATAGCAGTATTAAACCAGGAGCCCTCCGATTTCTGGAGCAAGGGGTACCTGGTGATCTGAAAGTGGCAGTCTGGCCACTAGTAGTATAAGATTACCCCCCTGGGCAAGACTGTGCTCTGTTGATGAGGAGGGGAAGGGGGAAATTATACTGTACTTACCACTCTAGTCTTCCATCTGTCTTCACTCTTGCCACTCAGCAATCAGCAATTGAGGCAGGACACCACTGCAGCCACTGATTGGCTGAGGGGAGTCCACCAGTGCCTGTAGTCCTATAGTTGCTGATTTGCTGAGCTGCAATAAAAGACAGGAGGAATACTGTACGTTATTCTATATGGTGTGTGCACTGCCGGCCAATTTCCTTTGATTTCAATAAAGCACATTATTATATTGAAAATACAGCCATGCTTAACCACCTTGCCAGCCCCTGGATGACGTTACCATTATGACATCCTTAAGGCTAGCCACTTCCAAGGCTCAGACTGTTCACCACCATGAGGTTTAACATAAGTTAAAAAGGAGTCCACCATAACTTGCCTGCAACATTCACCTGACTCCTGAACCACCAAACTAAGGCTATGTTCACACTATGTAAATTTCATATTAATCCCGGCAAATCAGCAACAATGGCCATGATTAATACGAAACTGACGTAGTGCTGCTGTCTATGGAATCCTGGCCGGAGAGTATAAACACAGTATACACTTTGCCCGGGATCTCTAGTGGCACCGCAAAAAAAACTGACATAGCGGCTGCAGAGAACCTGGCAGTTCACACAATGGAGTGTGCGGCTCCGGGCGCAAGCTCCATTGTTTGCAGCGGGGAATTCAGATGCGGGGGCACATTGATGCGAATTCAGCAGCAGTGGCGATTATCTGGCCGATACTGCGGTGATGATCTTCTCTTACACCGGCTGTTCCGTGACCCATTAACATGGCCTAAAGCAGTGACGCTAAAATATGTTTGTTTTTCTTTTGTTTGTTTGCTTTTTAAATCTATTTACACATTTTTACACACTTACTTTAATGTGATAAAGGTATAACATAGAACTACAAGTCCAGACAAAAACTATGAAACTTATCCTATACAAAGTTAATCCTCAACTCATAAAGAGTCATCCTCCAGCACTCTGGAGAGGGGCAAAAAAAAAAAACTGTGGAGGAAACCTCCAGGGAACCATGGCTGAAGGATTGTACTTCCCTTAGCCTACGAGGGTAATGCCAAAAGCTAACTAAATGAAAATAATGCATCATTGCACATTTGTGAAGGAGAATCAATTGTAGAGTAAAAATGAAGAAAAAGGGAAGGACAGGAGGAAAATGTTTTTTTCCAGATCTTTTTGTGAGAGAGAGGAAGAGAGACATACGACAGGGAGTTATATCTGTTTCTAAACCCCACCCTGCTCATAGCAATACACTAGGCATATAAAGTACTCCTCTCTCTTGAAGCAGAATCACCTGTAATTACAGGTACTGTATACCATTATACAGCAAAGACTACAGGGTCTATAGGTCCAAACCACTATGCTGTACTCTAGTCTGTACTATATACTGTACACTATTCAGCATCATATGCTAAACACCTCCTTTACCATATGCTGTACACTATTTTGCACCCAATGCTGTACTCTAGCCTGTGCCATATATTGTACACTATTGTGTATCATATACTGTACACTATTCTGCACCTTATGCTGTACTCTAGTCTGTACCATATACTGTACACTATTCTGCACTCTATGCTGTACTCTAGTCTGTATCATATACTGTACACTATTCTGTATCATATACTGTACACTATCCTGCACCCTATGCCCCCCCCCCCCCCGTACCGCACACAATAATCTCTAAATGTTGCTCATACCTTAGAGCTGATTCATCATAATGTGTCTGACATAAAATGTGAATATTTATGTGGATATTGCAGAAAGCTTTCTCACCTGCTTCTAAGTGGCAAGATGAAAATGTGTGTGACGGGCGACGGGGATCTCTGGAGAGGAGCAAAAACAAAATGAAATCTCCATCTTATTACATAAAACGTATTTATAAAGTACATTATGGATGTATATGGAGATCCATTTGTACAAACAGATGTAAAGTGTCTTTGCGTTTCTTCATTCAATCTTTTGTCGTTTTCATGTATTTTTCAGGTTGTTGTTGCTATTGTTTCTGAAAACAGTCAGCAAGCAGGTTGGCTGGCTCAACTTCCATACTATATGTATGTAAATACACAGGACTACTGGGTATTTTATCAATGAATGTATGATACCATTAGGACAGAATACTTATTACCCCATTAAAGGGCTGCACAAATGATCCAGCCATTGTTTGTGCGTCCCTACCTGCATGGTAATCAATCAGATGCCCCTAGTTAAGTAATTTTATAAAGACATTACTTTACTTATCTTGTACTGATTCTGAGATGGCAATACATGCCCCACAGCTTCACTCTTATAATTTTACTGCTACTATATATATACTAAGATATATAATATAGATATAATAAGAAAAAATAATAATATAAGGGCGGATTAGATGGACCGGGTGGACTTTTGCTGCCGACAATCTTCTATGTTTCTACTAAATTAGCCAAAATTTTACAGTTTACAGACATACTCCTAAAACTTAGCTGAGCTCCTATAGTGGAGTGGGACAGACTGTTTTCACTATGGTTGGTTTTATAATCTGTATAGGCAAATCAATAGAGAATTCTTTGTAGAGACACTGAAGCAGCAAGGAGGCCTGCAGAATTATAAAGATAACTTCTAGAGCCCGGACAGGTGTCAGCACTCAGCAAACCTCGGCCCTGACAGTGTTTACAGCTGTATAGCCACTCTACTGTATACATACAGGACTGTTAGGTAGCTGTGTTACATGTCACCGGGGCGCTCAGCCAATAAGTCATTCTTCTTGTGACTAGTAATGAGACCGTCACACCCGGCAGTCCAGGTTCCCGCTAGTACTGAAAGTGCTGACACCACTGCCTGCATCCCTCTCTCTGCAGCCTTCTTGGCTTCACTTTTAGTCAAGTAAGAAACGATTATGTGTCTCTAAGTGGTTACAGGTCCCATAATAGGACCACTGGGTGTCCTGCTCTGCCGAACCTGCAAATAGTGGACTGCATGTACTGTACATAAGCCTTACAATATATCCAAAACTTAAAGAGACTCTCTCAGTAGGTTTATGCAGTCCTATCTAAGGGTAGTATGAAGTAGTGACAGAAAATCATTGTTCTGTGCAGCTGATTCAAAGATATCCTCCAAAATAACATGGACAATAAGTAGTTCCCTCCATTATGAGCATGAGCTTAGCAGTCCTGGATATTCATGAGAAGCAGAAAACTCCGCCCACCAGCTGCTGATTGGGAGTGTGTAGATAGTAAACTGTCAATCAGCAGCTGTAGGGCGGGAAGGAGGGGTGTGGTAAGAATCTTATTCTCCTGCATATTAGGAAAACGGCTGAACAGAATCATGTAAGTAATACACCGATCTGTTCAGCATTTCTGTCACTACTTTATGCTGCCATCATTTAAGGTGGAATAAACCTAGTGACAGATTTCCTTTAACTAATGATGCTTTATAGGTGGCCATACTGGTATGTCAGTCCTTACCAAATTGCTTTTATTCTATAAATGGTTGTGTATCAATGTAAATGAAGTAATATGTGTGAGCATAAAGGGTTTAAAAAGAATCCCATAAAAACTAGAGCTATACATTGAATCAGTGTGCCGCATGTGTGCCTATAGTTATTGGGAGGAGATTTATCAAACATGGTGTAAAGTGAGACTGGCTCAGTTGCCCCTAGCAACCAATCAGATTCCACCTTTCATTCCTCAAAGACTCTTTGGAAAATGAAAGGTGGAATCTGATTGGTTGCTAGGGGCAACTGAGCCAGTTTCATTTTACGTTATGTTTGATAAATCTCCCCCATAGGGTGTATAGTGTATTTTTTGCATTCCTGCATGTAGTGAGTGTTTGACACAATGTGGTATTACATGGTGGCAATTCAGATTAATGGCTCTCCATAAAGTACAATTCAGCCATTAAAAACATACAAACCCTGCATAAATAACAAAATCCTCCAAATGTTGGTAGTTATCCCGCCGCACACTCAGCAAATGTATTGTGTGTTTCTGTGTTTGGACTTCTAAGCAGACCCTTTAACCTATTTGCAGCATATAAAATACGAGAACGGGGGGAGCCGTAGACGAGGAAAACAATTGGAGAGAAAAAAAAAAAGCTGCAAAATACAAAGTATGCCAAGGGGAGGCGAGAAGCTGGATTGCAGTGCAGAGCGATATATAAAAGTGCTGCGCTCTCTCTGCAGGCTGAGCATCAAAAGACATACTTAGCATTGAAGCCGCAGAAAGTGCCGAACACTTGTGCATGTTTGTATTGCTTTGTAGAGCAGTGTGTGTAGCCTTTGTAGTGTGAATACTGGCTGACAGCACCCTCGTTGGTTAAATGAGGAAAGCAAAAGCCTCTCTCCTCCACAGCCGGGTCTTATGCAAAGAAGAAAGCCACAGTCTGCAGAGCCTGCAATCTAATACTTGGAGGAATACGCTCACTTGTCTACACATTTTTGGCGTCTCCTCCTTCTTCCTGTGGCCTAGATTTAATTCTGCAGGCATTAAAAAAAAAGAAAGGAAAAGAAAAGAAAAACTTCAAAAGAAATCATATGTTCTGTGCAGCCTGTTTGCTATGGTGTTAATTCAAATAATAGGAATTGTGAGGGAACGTAGGAATTAAAGGGGCTGTCCAGGAATTTTAATTGATGGTATATCCTCAGTATGTGTCAAACTTGAGACCTCCAGCTGTTTCAAAACTAATTCCTGGCAACTAAAACTTACAGGGGAATTGTGTGTGTATATATATATATATATATATATATATATATATATATATATATAATGTATTTATTTTTAATTTATTTTTTCTCATATCAAGTGGTACCAAAAGGTAATGAGATTCCTAAACTGCTTCTATTTAAAAAAAAAATCTTCAGTTTCTCACTACTTATCAACTGTAGCATGTCCTGCAGGAAGTGATGTATTTTTTTCTAGTCTGAAATAGTGCTCTCTGCTGCCACCTCTGTCCATGTCAGGAACTGTTCAGAGCAGCAGCAAATTCCCATAGAAAACCTCTATTCCTAACATATACCTATCTGTCCTGTATTCCTTTCCATTACCTGTTCTGTTTGTCATTTACAAAATTTGTTATTTATCCTTTCTACTAAAGATTTTCATATAGTTATTTTATTCCCCCCTGTACAACACTGTCTTGTCTGTACGAAAATATTATGTGATGAGACATGTTAGATTCCTTTTACTATGTCATCACGTGTCTTCTTATGTTACAATCTCCAAGTAATTTTTCTTGATTAGATGTACACCATTCTTAATGCTTGTACAGTTATAACAAAAAGCCTTTAATAAAATATCTTAAAAAAAAAAAAAAAAAAAAAGAAAACCTCTCCTGCTCTGGACAGTTCCTGACATGGACAGAGGTGGCAGCAGAGAGCACTGGGTCAGACTGGAGAGAAAACACCACTTCCTGCAGGACATGCAGCAGCTGATAAGTACTGGAAGACTGGAGATTTTTAAATAAAAGTATTTTATAAATCTTTATAACTTTTGGTACCATCTTATTTGCAGGAGTTCCCCTTTAAGCATGATAGAAACTGTAGTCTTGCAATTCTAGTTCACATCATTGATACAGACCAGGAATGGGAAACCTTTGGCCCTCTTGCTGTTACAAAACTACAATCCCCATCATGCCTGGACAGCCGTAGGCTGTCCAGGCATGATAGGAATTGTAGTTTTGCAACAGCTGGAGGGCCGAAGCTTCCCCATCCCTGATATAGACCACAGCAGTAAAACGACTTGCAGATTTGTCTCACTATACATATTATAGCTCCAAGGTCACATGGCGTGTGGGCAGCCGAAGGTCACTCGTACACATTGAGGTTTTGATCACAGATTGTGATGCCATTTTTGAAGCCAGGTGTGGACAATAAAAGGAAAGAAATAAAAGCATAAAACACTCTTTATAACCTACTCCTGTTTTCGGATTCACAAACTACATAAAAAAAACTGAACGTATCCTGATCAGACCTGAACGTGTACAGACAACCTGAAAGTTCCTTTAAGAGTACCTTGACACATGTGGCTTTGATGGTGTTTTTCGAGTCAATGCGAGGAGTGCATAGTAATAGTGTATTGGATATATTCTGCTTCTCTCTCTATTATTCACTGCTAGTTATGGCTTCAAAACCTGCATCAATGTGAACACGTCCTCCTAATACGTGGAGATTTATTAGACTAATTTAGATGAAATTGAACCCATATGCGGTGGAAATGTGTTCAATAAGCCCACCTTGGCTATAAGCAGAAAGTCATCGGCCACCAGGTTATCTCATTTTCCCATTCTAGCCAGTGAATGAATGATGAGGGGAAGGTAATTTACCAGCCCTATCCTCATTTTCTCAGCATCTCCGATGCCGATGACATTTCTGCCTCTTGGGAACGTTCATGTTTATAAAGACCTATTCGTCTATGGCAACCCACACAAGTCATGTTTACTGTACACATATGTGTCAGTGCATTACGTAATACCGCCATCTCTATACATAAACATATGGGCTTATCTAATGAGTTATATGCAAAGCCAAAAATAACCCAAGGTATCTGTCTCATATCTGTCGTCTTAAGACGCTACAGACGCCGTTCCTTGTCAATAAGGGACAATAAAAATCTTCATAATGAGCTTCATTTAAAATTCACTGTAATAATATAATACAACTAAGGGCCGTCTTACAAAGGTAGACGTGTACACTAGATATAGGTAGGCGCTTGTGTAGGGAGCCTATTACATATATCCACTAAAGTGCAAGCATGACGGCATGAATGATAGCTGGATCGTGTGCGGCATTCGGCAGCTGCACATTGCTTATTGCACGGGGAGATGAATGGCAGACAAATGAGGATTTTTTTATCTATCAAAGTGACACAATTAGCCAATGAAGGAGAGTTGGCTCATTTATTGGCTTTCCTCTAAGAGTCCTATTACATGGCCCAATATAGGGCCATAGTAGGACGCGAGCATTTGTTTGTTGTGCCGGGCAGCACAAACGATCACTGTATCATCTGTGTGACCTTTAAAATATTGCCATCAGTCACACATCCCCTGTTCACCCAAGGGGTGCCAGTTGTTAATAGCAAGGGCAGGTATTGCGTTACCGCTGTGGCACTTGTCACAGGGGCCGAGTAGTATATGCCCTCCCCGGGTCCCAAACACTCACTTATTAAATGTTGTAGGTGTAGTCCCTGGTCTTCCCTGTAGTGTTTATTTGGTGCAAAACTTTGTCAGGGTGACTTGACTTTAGATATTTGACTTTTGATAGGAGAATACCTGTACTCACGGTATAGATAATACCGCCTATTTCCGGAAGAGATTTCAGAGTGCCAGATCCAGGAGCATAGGTTTCGTGCTTGAACGACTGGGCACAGCTATTTCTTTTAAGATAACCCTAGGAGATCAAGCAAATATCAGTGGGGTAATTCGGCTTTACTTGCTACTTTTCCAACCACTGGGGATAGTTCTGGTCAGTTGAAGAAGTTCTTGAGATTACTTGTAGAGCGTTCTGTCACGCCAGATGTAGACAGATTAGTTCCCTTTAGTTGCCCCTGTTTAGGGTTAACCATAATTACTTGCTTGTAGATTGAGTAGAAATCGGTCTCTGCCAGGATCGGGCTCCTTGCCACAATGGTGGGGTAAACTCTCTCCTGTGCAGCAGTGACTAGTCTAGAACCAACTGACTACTTGACTACCACCCACTACCTCCTACTTAAAGACTGGGCTGGGTGGGGAACATTGACCACTTGGTATGCAGCCCCCTATATTCTTCTGCCTGTGGTCCCCGCCACTAAGTACTTAGTTGGAAATACAGTCCTGGCTCTGAGCACCTGCGCCACCCTGATGTTTCAAGGCGAAGCAAGAACCAAGAAAGAAGTCGTCTCCTTCAGGAATCTTGTTATTCTAGTTCTATATTTATACCTAAACCTATTAAATTACATATAACCCCTTCTCCTAGACAATGCTGAGGAGTGCGCTCGTCTCTTGTCACTGAATTGGTTTACAGATTTTTTTCTGTTTGTATAACCGTAAAGGACGCCGAGAGGTCAAGAAACTTCTGCTTAAGTGAAGCAGTTGTTCTTTGGCCAGAACAATCACAGAAGCAATTACTTTCCATTCTGCAGATGTCAGGAAAAATTATGTCTTAAACCAGTATCTTTGTTCCGTTGCTTCATTTGGCCCCTGTCTTGTTGCTTGTTCTCGATGGCCCTATCTTCTTCTCTCTCCTTATCTACTGTGTTCTACCTTAGTGTCTAATGTGGCGTTGTCTGTCTCCCTGAGGTGAATGTTTGGCGAGCACAGCAATAACCCTGCCGAATAACGCTGCAAAAAGACAGTAACAATAGTGAATGGCCTTCATACTTTGATAAAGCTTTTGTGGAAAATGTCATGAAGAGAGGTGTCCTGCCATGTTTAACCCCTTCCTGCACCTTGATGGAACAATATGTAAAGGGCGTTAGTTAAAGCAACCAGATGAATTATTTAGTTTAGTGGATCGTTGATCGGCTTAAAGATGGCTTATACACAGCCTATGTCTATATTCATGTTTCCCAGGAAGCCTTAGGGCTGCATCTGACTTTTTAAGCCACTGGTAATGAAATGCAGATCATTTAAAGGGACGGTGATTGGTGCAAACTTCCGAATAGGGACAACCTATCCCTTTAAATAACTGTGAGCTGGCGCGGGAGTTCCCGCCTCCTAGGGTGCGTGCGTCAGCTCACAGATATTTAAAGGCACAGGGTGTCCCTAATTGGAAGTTTGCACCAATCACCTCCCCTATAAATAAAACACCTGTCCTGACCTTCCCTGTTGGCCATGGGCAGAAACAACGGGCAGGAACAATGGGCAGAAATACGGAGACCTGGACTACACGCTAAGCAAAGCATGCAGAGGATCCAACAGGGAAGGTCAGGACAGGTATCTTATTTATAGGGGAGGGGATTGGTGCAAACTTCCAATTAAACTTCCTTTAAATAATTGTGAGCCGGCGTGTGCCCCCTTGAAGGCGGGGACGCACGTGCCGACACAGAGAAGACCGGACAGGAGTGCGGCGAGGTAAGGCAGCGCCGGCACCCTGGGCTCCAGCGTCTGCTTAGAACAGACGTCCGCGATGGCTGTGAAACACATTAGCAACGATGATGATCTCACTTGACTTTTTTTTTTAGTGATTTCTCTCTGGTAAAAGTATGGATAAGAGGATTGTGTATTTTATAGCCATATTTTAGTACGCCAATGCATCTTACATAGAAACTGTGCATGCAGACTTAGTTTAAAACATCCAGCCGTTGAATATCTGCAGCTCCTATGTAGATATGGTAGTGCACACTATTGCAGTCGCTTCCTCCATTCCCTCTTTGATTGCAGGGATCATTGCAGGATCAGATTAGGCACAGGCTTCGATTGAGACCTACATGTCTGTCCCTAAGGGTGCCTTCACACGTACCGTATCGCTGCGTTTTTATCGCTGCGTTTTTATCGCTGCGTTTTTAACGCTGCGTTTTTTGAGCGATTTTTAAATGCGAGTTTTGATTTTCACATGAAAATCATGTGAAAATCAAAACGCACATGTAAAAAACGCAGCAAAAACGCAGCGTTAAAGATGCAGCGATAAAAACGCAGCATTAAAAACGCAGCGATACGGTACGTGTTAAGCTACCCTAAGAGTTGTGAACACAAAACAGAGTATTTTTTTTCTCTACTTTTTATATTGGATGCAGCACCCCAACAAAAAAAATAATGTAAGGGTATGTTCACATTGAGGATTAGACGAGGTTTCCTCTTCTTGAGTTGGCCCAGAATTTGTGCGGAATTGGTGCTAAATTCGAGCGGAAAGTTGAAATTCAAAGCCCCAATGACTGTTATGGGATTTCCAAAGCGGATTCAACCCAAAGAATTGTCAATTCTTTGGACGGAAAGCGGAACTGCGGCAGAACATTCCACCGTGTAAACAACAGAGCGGAAACCCCACAATGGGACTTTGCTCTGTACATATATAGAAGGCCTATTCCTCAGTGTGAACATACCCTAAAAGTCTGATTATTCTTGAGTAGTTGCAATACCATGCTTGACCAGACGGTGAGCTGTTAAGGGGAAACATATCTATAAAGCACAGATAGCAACTTTTGCTACACTCTTACAGGTCAGCACATAGCCTAAGGCTCGCTTTAGTAAATTGAATGGACTGTATCTTGGTGGGTATAGATATACTATATTTGTCTAGATATGTTAAACCCTTCAGGCCAAGTCACTCTCCACTGGGTATTAGATAGGGGTTATAAACATGAGGCTCAGATCATCTCAGATATCCTAATAGGGTATTCAGACTGGTTTTCTATACTAGTCTCATAGCAACATTTAAAGGTAGGTTTCCAAGATTGGAAAAACATGGCTGCTAGGACCCATATGTAGTGTCCCACCATGTGTTTTCTTCTTCTCTATAAACCGAGGCAAAAGTGTCTCAGGTGTCAGGTGTCACAGTTTAGGGTAGTTAACTGCTGTGCCCCACTCCAACCACTAGGTGTCACGCTCCCCTAAAGCATAAAATGCAGTTCAAAAGGAAGGTTTAGCTACACACACCCTTCTCTTTTCTACACACCACTTCCTATGGTTAGAGAATTGGTGCCTGGCTTCAGCCAGGCAGGACGTGTGGATCTTTATCTAGAGCTAGTGACCCCCACATTTATCTGCTAGACTCAAACCACAGGGTAGCCAGTGATAAGGGAGCAACACCCTTGCCTACACCGTGGATTCTTCTCTCAGGACAGCCACCCCCTAAAGTAGGAGAGGAAAGTAAGACTGGTCCCCAGTAGAGCACAGTGCAAGATAGCCACTCTCTACTGAATTTCGCTCGGCTGAGTAGGAAGCAAACTACTAGCTAGCTACCCCCAGAAACAAAGGCCTGGGACTCGTATAACAATCTGGACGGAAACCGCGACACTGAGTGGCAGAAGGCGGTCAGATCAGATAATTAGGATTTATGTATACGTGAGTATGAGGAGTTCTTCAAGTCACTTTACACCACATCATGGCAGAGTACTCACTACATTAAGAAAGAGGCCTTTCTATCAGGTTCCTCGCCCCCACTAATACTCTATTCTTCTTATATCTGTTTTGCTACTACTGCTATTACCAAGTTTTGCACTAAGTACTTAAACACTATTGTCTTGTATTGCACTGAAGATTAATTCTAGTAAGGTTTAATACTGTTTTTGTCCGTGACAAAAAAAAGTGGCCACCGTGACAAGTAGCCCCCAAAACACCAGAGCCCAACAGCAAGTTCAATACCAGTCCCAGCGACCCGGGCCACAGCACATATCTATCCTTGCATTGTGTCTGGTATTGAAGCTCCATTGGATGAGTTGTAATACTATGCACAACCTACGAACAAGTGTACTATTGTTTCTAGAAGAAATTAACCATCTGATTAATTCTGTACAAACCCTTTAAACCCAACTCGGGAATGCCACAAAATCTACGAGAACATGCCCGTTGTCCAGATTTGCAGAAACCTCATCCTTTTGAGATTTTCTTCAAAGGACAGATTCCCAATGCTAAACATAAGGACATTTTCCATTATTAAATCCTTTTAATGCCCCATCTATTCTTGTTAGCTGCGGCCTGGTATCCTGTTTGTATTGTGTTTTAGCCTTTTATACGGCTTGCAGGGTCTTTAGTCGGAGACTATAATTTTTTGTTCCTCTGTGGTAATAGTGGCATTGGCCCTTACATAACACTCCTGGAAGATGAATTAAAATAAAACAAAGCAGCCAAAGGAGCCTCAAGAGCCAAAAGCTTTCTATAGAGCAAAATAATAGGAGTGATCAATCAAGTGCTATTAATTGTTGTCACCATCATTCCTCCCATATTACATCTCCAGCCAGGGATCGTCTATACTAACCGTTATTATTATTATTCTCCGGGCCGGGGACCTGAGCTGACACTGGCGCTGCATTGTGGTATATGTAAGGGGTGTTGCCCATAGTAACTTATCACTTTGCCACCTTCATTTTACAATCTCCAGTGCCGTTAGGATTTGATGGGTGGTTATGGGCTACACCGCAGATTTCATGTGCATTAACAATGCTTACAACACATTTGTCTCTGAGGGGACATTGTGAACAATTGTAGGTTTAGCTTCTTCCCTAAACTCAATATGTCATAATCTCTCTCACGCTCTTCTCCCATCTTTATCTCTGCATCTTTATCGATTTCTCTCTCTCGTGCTAAGCTGCTTTATTTTTTCTATCTGCCCCTGAGATTTCCGTCTGCTTCCTCCTCTGCTCCCCTATCTTTCTCTCTTCCTTTATAATGAATTGATGTTTATATATATATTTATATGACATTTTTCACTATTCTATATATATATCGCTATACACTATATGTCATTACTAGTACTAATATATGGGCCCGGCCTTGTAACCTACACAGAAGTGCCACCTTTCAGCAAATAGTACTGGCTATACAATAAAACACAAGCTCTTAGAACCGTGGCTTATACAAGACTTATTGGTAACTAGCATCCCCGAGATATAGGGTGCTTAAAGTGTCACTGTCGTTCTAACTTTCAAAATCTAAATCAACAGTAGATGTGATAAATCAAGTTTGCAATTTACGTTCATTTTTTTTTTTAGTTATCATGGAAAACACGGCACTTCCTGTTGTCTGACTGTTTTTTTTTTCTCAAAAAACAGGAAACAGTCAGAAAACAGGACGTCCTGTGTATCCCAGGCCATCTGAGCGCTCACAGAGAGAAGGCAGTCATGTGACTGATGGACATATTGAGCCGTGACTCTCTGTACTGGCCGCAATTCCTGTGTTTAGTCTGGGTTTTTTTTTTTCAACCAGTACAAGTCAGAAAATCAGGAGACTGGACCTGGATTTCTGGTAAGTTCAGCTTTGTTTTACAGCATGATAACAACAACAAAAAAATAATAAATGTGTATTGCAAACTTGATTTATATCACATCTACTGTTGATTTACATTTTGAAAGTTATAACGACAATGACACTTTAAAGAGTGAATACAATATCTCTGGTAGCTCAGGGGTCAGTATAAGCGTACCTAGTGGTCTATGGTGAGAAAGGTGTAATTCTCTTGTGGGTTTCGGACACTAAAGGGGTTGGGCTGAATAGCTGCTGTAGAGATTCTGTTATATCTATACAAGGGGAGAAAGTAGAATTTACAGAGAGATAGAGCCTGATAGCTTCTATAGGACCTTTAGGGCTTCAGGCTGGGCCTAGAAATCAAGTGGCTTCTTCAGAGGACTTGAACCCCACAGTAGGCATTGCACCTCAACAGTAAGCTTTGGACAACCCTTTGGAAGTCCTCATGCCAGAGTGATCCCAAACCATTAAACTTCAGGTCCCAGTCTGTTCTTTTGTAAGGCTATCAATATAAGGTTGTGATGGTTGACATCCAGCACCCTGATTAGTTTTACTTTATACCAGACATAGCACTGTACGTTTTCTAGTGGCTGTGATTGGTACTGCAGCTAATCACAGCCCAGCCACCATGAAATGAATTTACCAAAACCTTTACCAAAAGTACACGGCTCTACAAGGTAATGAAAAAGCTGCAGCAATGGCCCTAGAACCACAGACCCTTTAAAGGGGTAGTGCGGCGCTAAACATTTATTCACAAAAAAACACACATTACAAAGTTATACAACTTTGTAATGTGTGTTATGTATGTGAATGGCCCCCTTCCCCGTGTTCCCCCCAACCTCGGAAGTGTGGTGCATAACTGTGCTCATTGGTCATTAAAGAGGTTTTCCAGGAAATAAAAAAACAAAAACTGTTGATAGCCTATCCAGTGAATTGGCTATCGCTTCTTGTCACCCCCTCCCATCCCTGCCCTGTTTGATTGTTAGGACTCTGCTTCCAGCTTCCTTTTCTGAGTGGCCAGCGCTCCTCCTGGTAAGACCCATTTGGCCCCAATTAGCAGGAAGCGCCTGTGCACACATGGTAAGTACCTCCTATTTCTACCATTCTAACTCCGGTGCAGTGGTGAGTGGTAAGACCTTTTTCACACTTGTGTTGCTTTGTAGCGTCTTTCTCCGCCGGCGGCGCCTGCTGGGTTTTGTGGGGGCCCTTGGGGTTTGGTCCTGTGACAGTGGGGTTGCAAGGCTATTCCGTGGCCTCCCTTCCCTGCTTGTGCTCGCTTTGCAGGGTTGGCGGTCGCTGACCAACACAGTATAGGTTTAGTGTAGGGACTCATGTGGGCCAGGGAACCTGCAAACGGTACATGAGGCAATATGGTTTGATCAAATTATATACTAACATCCTGTCGTTGGTTTTTAAATGTAGCCAAGAGGCATTAGTATCAGCCATAGGTGTGAGGTGCAGCAGCTCCTTTCTCTGCATGTTCATAAATCCCCATAGAAAACCTCTCCTGCTCTCCAGACTGGAATGAATACACCACTTCCAGTAGGACATACAGCAGCTGATAAGTACTGGAAAACTGGAGATTTTCAAATAGAAGTAAATTACAAATTTCTGGGACTTTCTGGCACCAGCTAATATGAAAGTTTTTTTTCCCACTTGAGTACCCCTTTAAAGCCTTTTCAGGCTTGGTCCTTAAGGGGTAATGATAGCATCCTTGGTAGGCTAGTGTAGTAAGAGATTACTATTAGCTTATCTGGTGGCCTGGTTTGCTGAAGAAGTTAAAAGTCTTATCATGGATTAAAAAAACACAGTTCCTTTCTTCTAGCACCACACCTGTCCTCAGGTTATGTGTGGTATTAGGGTATGTTCACACTGAGCAAATATGGTGGAGCTCTCCGCCGCGGAATCCTGCCGTGCTCAGTGTCCCGCTTTGATTGAATGAGAGGGCATGCGCTCCTCTGCTGCCGCCACTCTCCGCTCAACGAAGTGACATGTCACTTCTTTGAGGGGAGAGCGGCGGCTGCGGAGGAGTGCGAGCTCCTCTGCAGTGTCCCAGAACAGAGTATTTATTTGTTATTTTATCTCTGCACCTTTATTATGGCCAGTTCTGTTCTGGAAAGCTATTTCCAATGCAAACTGTGTGTATTGTGTCACCCCTCTCAGTATTCAGGTCTGTTATTTCCTTTATTTCTCATGCATATTCAGTTTTCAGTGCCTAAGGGTATTATGTCGCCCCCCCCCAGTGTTCAAGTATGGTACTTCTCATGTATATTTAGTCCCATATGTCCTAATGGCGTGATGATGCAATGGCTTGGTGTCCCGTGACTGCCCTGTTTCCATGGTAACCCCAATGGCCATCGAGCTTTGGCCGGGAATACCATGTGACTTCCTGTCTGCCTGAGTCCTGTCTTCCACCTTCAGGGGGAAAGGTTGTGTGTTGCTGCTGCTCCTGTGTCACAAGGCCGCAACCTTGCGGTACCTGCTGCTGCACTTACCAGAAGTGTTCCTGGCTGTGTTCTGTTCTCAAGTCTCAAGATTCTCATCCTAACCAAAAGATCTGGGTGCCGTTCTTCAGTCATTCCTCTCATCATCTTCTCTAAATCATCAACAGCAAGTATTCATCTCAGCTCCATTCTGCCCAGCCTCTTATCCTCAGTATTACTACTACTCCCATCATTCAGTACGCTATCATCACAGCCTATTGCAGCATCACCCATTACTCTGCCTTATCCAAGTCTGCCTTGTTCCCGGTTGCATCCGGAGAGACTGTTGCTACTAGTTACCACCGTTATAATAAATACACAACTACCGTTGTTTCTGAACCTTGCCATTGGTTTAATTATTGGTGCCCTGACTAAGGACAATGAAGAATTGCTCGGGCTCACCTTGGTCAGGTTCCCGGTCTACAGCTGCTATGCCTCGTGCCCATACTGTGACATACCATCAGGCAAGTGGCTAACCGAGTTCCTACCTGGTACTACCATCTACCACTACACTCAGCGGAGTGCCCAGCGCACTCCCATAGACGGGCTATGGGACACTGAGACAGGCGGGATTCAGCCTGTTTTACTCAGTGTGAACATACCCTTACACCTCAACTCCATTCACTTAAGTGAAACTGAACTGCAATACCACGCAGAAACTGAGGACAAACAAAGCAGCTATGTACTCCTCCCCTCAGACTCCAGGAATGTCTCCTAGGCATAGAAAGCCATGTACAGGCTAAAAATAGGATTTCAACTTTGACCTCAAATTTGATTTTGTGCTAAAAATACAATCTTCACAAAGACCCGGGACAAACACTATAACCAGTATGAAAACTCTCACCAAGAATACCACCAAACTTTCCCAGACCCCTGAATATAATATAATGATATACGAGAGGCGATGTATTGGGGTATAAACGAACAGAGTTGCTATCAGGAGTGACAATCAATGTTAGACGTTACTTTAACCATCACCTAGATATTTAGCTGGACTGAAGACAATATCAGAACATTTGCATGGGGTTGCGGCCATTTTGTTTTTATTTTAGGGAAACATCGGTTAATGCTCCATTAAACCTGCACCTTTCATTGATTCTGGAATATTCTCCGTCATACACCGTGTGACAATCCCCTCATTCTTACTGTCTATTCCACTTTAAGTTTGCAGTTTTATCTCTTCCAAACGTTTCATTTCATACTGTTCCTCATTACCTATTATCTCTGCACTCCCATCCGGCTCCCTCCATCAGCCTATTTCTATGGAGCAGCTAATCTAGTGTGTCTATTGTGCTCCCTTCATGTCCCCCCAGTCTCCTACCTGCAGCTTCACTATTTTCCATTAATTCATTTCTTTGCTCTTCCTCTTCATTGTCGCCTTATTGCTGCTGCTTGCCTAAATCAATTAAAAAAAAGTCACTTATGTTCATATCGTTCCTGGGGGGGATTTATTTAACACGGGAAGAGAAAGAAAAGGTTTCCGATTAGTTTTTCCCTAAATGTCAAAGCGGCGAGTGCGGGGTCATTAGACATTCCAGACGTGCACCATAGAGGAGGGAGCACTCCTTACCCAGGTCCATAACATGTTCTCCTATCTCATCGCAATTACCCAGAAAGCTCAGGCCTGTGCTTCACAGACTATTACCCTCTACACCTACAGCCGTAGTGTCCCAGAGCAAGTGTGCCACTACTTCCTAGCACAACCTGTCATCGAGTATTTTATGTATTCCTATGTTCTGGACTAAAGGTTTGCACTTTACTTTTCTGCCACTAGGTGTCTCACTATGTCTATGTATCTTCCACAGCTGAAGGTATTACAAGGGTTAACTATGCCCTTGTTTCTGTTCACTATTTCACTAATCCTTGAGATGGGTACCATACACCACTACAACCACACTATCAATCACACACTCAGGGTTAGTTTGTTCCAGAAACTTCCCCACCAATGGGAGACAAGTCCAGTCCACTCCTATAAAGCTCCCTGTAGGTTCCTTGTGGGCAGTTAAGACTAGTTTAGTCAGTAGAGAAAGAGAGATCCAGATTGCTGTTCCTGCTAAAGTTTTCTGCAGGGCTTGGCCTGAAGGCCAGGCCCCCTGTCAAGGACTCTATGCTACAACTAATTCTTTTCAAGCATTCCTACACAGTACTATGCAGTGCTAATGCCTAATGGTTGCGTAAACTGTGTGTTAAAGGGGTTATCCAGCGCTAAAAAAAACATGGCCACTTTCTTCCAGAGACAACACGACTCTTGTCTGTTTGCTGACGACACAAAAGTGTGCAATAGGGTGGATATTCCTGGAGGTGTCAGTAATATGGAAAATGATTTAGATTTGCTAGATACGTGGTCCAAACAGTGGAAATTGAAGTTCAACGTTTCCAAATGTAAAATAATGCACTTGGGGAGGAGGAATCCTCTATCCGAGTATCACATCGGCAGTACTGTGTTGGAAAAGACTTCAGAAGAGAAGGATTTAGGGGTAATGATTTCTGAAAGCCTTAAAATGAGTCACCAGTGCAACCAGGCGGTGGGGAAAGCAAATCGTATGCTGGGGTGTATAGCTAGAGGTATAACCAGTAGGAAGAGGGAGATTGTGATCCCGCTGTATAGAGCTCTGGTGAGGTCACATCTGGAATACTGTGTCCAGTTCTGGAGACCTCACCTAAAAAAGGACATTGATAAAATAGAACGGGTCCAAAGACGAGCTACAAAAATGGTGGAAGGTGTGAGGCATAAACCATATCAGGAAAGACTTAAGGATTTGAATCTGTATAGTCTGGAGGAAAGACGGGAAAGGGGGGACATGATTGAAACCTTTAAGTATGTTAAGGGACTAAATAAGGTTCAAGAGGGGAGTGTTTTTAGTAAAAAACTGAGCTCAAGAACAAGAGGACACAGTGAGAGGTTAGTTGGGGGAAAGATCAGAAGCAATGTAAGAAAATATTATTTTACTGAAAGAGTGGTAGATACCTGGAACAAACTTCCAGCAGAGGTGGTTGGTAAATCTACAATAACAGAATTTAAACACGCCTGGGATAGACATATATCTATCCTAAGATAATAAGGAAGAAAATACTAAAAGGGCGGACTAGATGGACCCAGTGGTCTTTTTCTGCCGACAATCTTCTATGTTTCTATGTTTCTATGTTTGCAGTTAAGCTCCATTCACTTCAATGAAACTGAGCAGCGAAACCCTTCCCAAGCTGTAGACAAGAGTGGTGCTGTTTCTGTTAAAAGTAGCCATGTTTTTGTAGCAATGGATAATCCCTTTAAAGTCAGGATGTTCTAAGAGAAAGAGGTTTGCAGTGGAGCAAAATGCAGCTAAAGCAGAAGTATCCCATTGATCTTTGCTCATCCATCGTGGGAAATCTCTATCAAGATTTCTACAAACCCAAGTCACCACAACAGAGTTCTGCTACTAACTAGGCAAGGCTCCTTGCAAGACAATGATTAGCCAATGAGGGGGTTCAGGGGAAGGGGGCCCATCAACGATGTTTTTGTATACAGTAACAGAAGTACTATCCACTCATTTAGGGATGGTAATTTGTGATCGTGGTGTTGCTGATTATTTGTATAGAGGCATTATTGGTCACATTGGTCTTGGTAATAGTTTTATTCAGTACCCTATTTTATTGGTAGTTATCTTCATTATCTGTACGTGGCAGCATTATTCACTCTGTGGTGGCCATATATTGTTATAGTGCTCCTGTACTATTTGTGGTATTATTGGTAACGCTGGTATTAGTATACTGGATTTTGTATGAAGGTAATACTGTATATATGTTGATACTTGCAGTGGTATTTGGTAACTGTGTGATCATTATGTATTGGTATACAGTATATGTGGTAGGTCTGCGACCGGTCACCTGGTAAGTTGTTCCGGGTGACACCACTTCTATGGTTGTTGGTCGGTGGAATATACAGTAGCTCAGTCGGTTATAGTTCTGTTGTGATGCCAGTTCACCACACAGGTGTTATTGTATACCTGCCTTAGTGTGTTGCTGGCTATATTGCTTCCCAATGGTCAGTGACCTGCTGAGTTGGGATGGGTCCCTTGGGCTTGTATCACGGTGGTCGGGAGTGGAGATATGACCCCCCCCCCCCCCGGACTGTTTGTACCACCACACACAGAAGGGGGAACGTGACCCAAGGATAGTGTAGATGGGTGCTGGTGCAATTATTACTGAATCCCATTTAAACAAATAAACTGATCTTTACAGATAAATCTCTGATAATACAGGATAGTAGAATAATGCGTGACTAATACAGACTTGCTTTCACTGTATCTGTACTGAGAGTTGCTGAAGTGCTGAGGTAGAACGGTAGTGCTAGTTTGGTTGAATGCTGAGTAGAGTTCAGGAGAGTAGAAAGGAGTTTGTCAGGAGAGTAGAGGATTTCATCAGGAGAGCCCTAACCCAGTTTAGTAGTGTTCTCTGCCGAAACTTTAGAAGAAATACTTGAAAGAAGAAGAATACTTGTGCCCGTGTTTTGACCTTTGTCGCTATAACCACCTTACCCTGCAGTGTGGGGTTACCTGTCCTACGAGGGTGACACAAGCCCCAGTCCTGTTTACCTGAGTTTCCTCTGTCTAGGAAACTGTCCTGCACTTTTAGAGATGTTCACGGTGTTCTCTGACTTTTCCTCTCTTTACTGTTTAGCACTGCATCTTAAGTAGAAGTGTTACTCTATGAAAGAAAGTCTCTTAGTTCTCCATTAGTGTGTCCACTACAGCTGGTCTGTCCCAGACAGGGAACCTGGCAGAGCCAGGCTCCTGGCTAAATTCAGCAGGGATGCCTGATCTGTGTGTCCTACTACCCAGAGAATCAGAAAAGAACTGACTAAGTGTGGTCCTACACTCCCTCTCCCCATGTGACTACTTCCTACAGGGTGTATGTAACAGCTCCTGTAAGTGGTGAAGAGAGAATGTATAAAAGAGAAAAGGGTAGAGATAGGTAGAAAAAAAAACAGCATCTCACATTGGTGTACAGAATCAAAAGATACAATAATAACCCTTGACTTACTACAGCTGTGCAACATACATAAATATATACAGTGACATCTTGTGATAAAACCGGAGAATGCACCTTCATTAGCACTTTACTTTGTAGTACAGGACTTGTACGACAGGTGCCCATACTGGAAACACCCATAGTGGGACACCACATATATATGTATCCATTCTACTTTGCTTTTTTCCTGCACTCAAATCTGCTGCAGAAAATCTTCACTTTATCTGCCCCTGTGTGAACGGACCCTTGGTGTGGAGGCTTATGTGGATGTCTGCCGTATGCCGGGGTAACTGTACGGTGTTGTGGCAGCTAGGAGTGCATTGGGTCACTTGGGCACTTTTCACTGTGGCCAGGAGTGGTGTTGTAGCCCACCCCCGGACAAATAGGAACTGCTCTTGATAAAAAGAGATAGGCGTAGGTGTAGGTGTAGGTGCATGTGCGACGCCTGAAAAATAAGGTGCAGGTGACAGGTAAATAGAAGTAGCTTGCAACATACGTCAACAGTGTGCAATTTGTCTTGATAGGAATCAGTTCCTTCTTTCATACCTGTCCTGACTGTTGAGGAGAGGATCCCTGTCATGGACAAGGAGGTACCCAGAGGACGACTGCCCTCTGAGGAGGTCTAGCACTGCATGCTAGGAAGTAGATAGCAACAGTGAAGAAGTGTGTGCTCTCTCAAATGTCTCAGTCCCTCCCCACCACTACTGACACAAGACCTCCCACCAGGAACTAACTTCCCTTTTATAGGGGTAACTGAACTGTGCTGTGATTGGTGGAAATACAGGGGGCAGGGAGAGAAGTGTAACTGGTGTAAAAGAGGTCGCACTCCGATACCACCCCCTGTGGTACCCCACTAGTAACTGGGACCACCTGCAATACTGCCCCCTGTGGTACCCCACTAGTAATTGTGAACACTCCAATACCACCCCCTGTGGTACCCCACTAGTAACTGTGGCTCCCTCCCATATTGAGCCCTGTGGTATCCCACTAGTAACTGTGACCCCCTGCAATACTGCCCTCTGTGGTACCCCACTTGTAACAGTGACCCCTTCAATGCTGACCACTGCAGTATCCCACCAGTAGCAGTGACCTCTCCATTTCTGACCACTGTGGTATCCCACTAGTAACAGTGACCTCTCTATTACCGCCCCTGTGGTACCCCACTAGTAACAGTGACCCCTCCAATACCGCCCCTGTGGGACCCCACTAGTAACAGTGACCCCTCCAATACTGCCCCTTGCCATATCCCACCAGTAACAGAGTATGTAGCATTAATAACCACTCTCTGTTCCCTATCAGTGATGGTTTTATACTGTATATTTAATAATGCATTTGATCGTGAGCAGAATGTAATGTTCATTCATTCATTGTAAGGCTTCCTTTTCTATAGCTAGAATTTCTATTTCCATCAGCTCAATTTCCCAGGTTCCTCTGCCCACCGACCGCACCGCCCCCCGTCTCCTGTATGATTCGCAGCACTTCTCCATAGCCGTTCATTCCCCCCCGCCTGTCGTTCTCTAATTCTTTTACTCAACTTTTTTCTCAGCCCTCTCTCCATCCTGACAGATTGTACAGCTGTCTGTCTCCTTCCCGCTTTCTTCCTCTCTCTGGGTGCCGTTCCTTTTCTCCGCCTTTCTCTCCTTTACATTTGACATCCAGGAGGGAAGAAATGAGGCCATTTTTTGTGTGTGCAGACAGCGCGGAGCCCGCGACTGAAGAATAAATGAACGCTCCTCACATAGCTGACATCTCAGATTAGTCGCAGCACTGAGTGAGTGGATTCAAGTACAGAACAGCAGGAGGGACAAAATCCTTCAATTAATTGGTCAGTTACCAGGAAAATGAGCCTTGTATTAGTAAGAATCTAGGAAAGGTGAGGTCACATTTACAGTTCAAGGACTCCTGGCTCCTATAGCACCCAGATAGATTACCTCAGAAGCTGGCGGTTGTATGGAATCGTGTTATAGCGCCTATAGAAGTCTATATGGGCCACACCGAGCCATCTACAATGAATAGAGAAGATTTTCAGTTGGAGAAATGTCTGCCACAAAATCTATGTGAATCCATCTGTACTGAGATATTCTTCTCTAAGGCTATGTTCACACAGCGTTAAAGTACTACACGCTGCATGTTCTTCTATGGCATCCCGGCCGGAACGTATACACATAGTATACTCTGTGGCCGGGATCCCGAGTGACGCCGCAAACTGCGGCCACTATTCATTGAATAGCGACCGTAGAAAACCATGTCAGTGCACACTATATAGCAAGCGTCTCCGGACGCTTGCTTCATAGTGTGCTACGGGGAGTTCTGATGCGGGCGCACACTGATGCGCCCACATCAGAACTCTGCGGCCAAAAAGATCATGTACTGCAGTACCGGCCAGGATGATCTTTGCAGAGACCGACCGCTCCGTAACCTGGCCGGGTCACGGAACAGCCGGTGCAATAAGCCGTGTGAACATGGCCTAATACTGTATATACATTAGAAGAGAACAAAGAAGAGCACAAAGATCTAACACAATGCCTGGGCAGCAAATGGGAACCTGTCATTACTTTCATGCTGCCTGAAGTAATTGAGCCGGTCCCACCAGCCTTGATTGATAGATATTTTGGGTATAGAGAGTGATTAATAGGTCGGAGCCAAAAGGGCGGAGAGAAGCCACTGGGAACCAGCTTTATGATTTTTGGTTCAAGCAATGCTGACAGGTTCACTTTAAATAACTATTACTGCTTCCTCCAATTTCTACTGGACACCTGTGAAGACGTTTCCATCATAAATTGATGACTCAAAAATAGATGGAAACCTGAAGACTTTGCTTACAATAAGGGTCCTTATTAGACTAATCGTTTTTTAATGATAAAAGATTGCAAACGAGGTTGTTTATCGTTAACCTGAAATTGTTCACCATATTACACAGGTTCGATAGTCGTTAGTCACGATTGTTACTACGATCATTTTCTCCACCTGATCCCAGCTAGTGAAGGAACAATGTGGAATTACAATGGAAGATTAGTGAACGATGAGTAAATTACAGGAAACGATTAGCGAACAATTAACAATGGTTTTGGTCTCAGCAACAAAAGGACAATGAACAATTTGTTGTTGGTCGTTTGATCGTTGCCTGCATTTACACGAAACGATTATAGCTTAAATTCGATAATTCGCACGATAATCATCCAGAGTAATATGGCCCTAAGGCTTTGAGTACATTCTGTTTTTGGACCTCCTCAAAGACATGACCATTCATGGTGCATTTTTTAAACTTTTTTATTTTTCACCTTTTTTTTTACATGCTACAACAAATCTTATTGTCCAATTGTAAGGAAATGTTATTTTGGATCGAGGGAAATTGGCCAAAAACATTCTAAAAATGTACCTTTTAGAGCTATAAATGTCCAAAACAGCACCTTTCACTTAGTTTTACAGCTGTGAGATTACGGTATTGCCAGGTTTACTTTAACTGAATTACCAGCTGAATAAAAGTCAATAATTTTTGAAAATCATGTTGAATCATGATTTCACGGCTCTAAATACTTTGGGTGAACATACTGTAGCCTCAAAGAGAACAACAATCACTTTCTAGTAGTCCGGAGTTATGGACAGGGTTACAGTGAAAGGTGACACCAGTATACAGATAACAGGAAATCTACCACTATTCACAGTAGCTAAAGCTCACAGTTCAGCCTCCCCCTTTGCACAAGTCACAGAGCATGCCCAACTTGAAATTTTTGAAAATCAAAAAATCTTAGTACCTGGTTGTATGTTAGATGATACATTCAGTCTTGCTACATTTAAAACTGATAGCCTGTCCTCCCAGTGCTAGTGCCAGAGCCACTGTCTCCCTTACTGCAGCTTGTCCTTCCCCTGCTATCCCCCGCTGGTGCTGCAGCGTTGCCCCATTTACTTAAAGACCAATAGTTTTTGTAATATAAAGTTCCTAATCTCTTGCATCAGAACAGTGTTGGGACTAAAGCTTTCATGATGTCATAGAGATGGAGATTCCCTTTGAATTATAATTTTTCTATTGTTTTCTATTTTAAAGTAGTCTATACACCTGATCTGCTTTGATAAGGACATTTTCCATTCCGTCCCAGCCTCAGATCCAGGAATCACTTATTGAAGAGTAATTCAAACAGCAAAAGTTTCAGATGATTGCCAAGCAGGTTTTGGTGTTTCTGCCATTTGGATGGTATTGTGCTTCTCTGCTGCCAGTTGTTGTCAGTGACACCACATTGGCAGACAACATTATGGCGGATGAGGAGCAGATCTAAGTATGCACAAGACGTTTGTTGGCTCACTGGATAACTTGAATGCAGATCAGTAGACTCTTTTAGGCACCATTTGATCTTCTATCCACTTAGTCTTTACACACTTCAATGGATGTCACAAGTTTTAAGTAAGTAAGTAAAATAGCTTCAAAATGGCATATTCTAAGTTACAAACATTTAGTACTTTGAATATATATAAAGCTCTGTGTTTTTGTTACTTTTTTTTATCCCTCCTTATCTACTATGTCAAGTGGAACAAAGTTATAATAGTAAAGACCCTGAAGAATAGAAACCATTGAAGAGTGTACCTGCTTCAAGAGAGGCTTTGAGAGTCTTGTGATGGCCTTCTAATAGCACAACATTCATCTTTCTCATATCAGGGCTCTTTTTTGCGGCTCCATAAGACTGAATAAAGTCACAGGTTCTTATGTATTCATAACAATGGGGACGACACCGAGATCAATAGTTGGGAAGGGGAGGGTGACAGAGGTTGGGCCCCCACAAGGCGCTATTACACGGAGCGATTATCTGTTCAATGATCCAACGACAAACGAAAAATCGTTCATTTTTCTTTCAAGATGTTAAAAAAATCATTTGATCATTCGCACATCTGTTTGTGTAATAAGTCGTCGATAAAACATGTTGTGTGGGCTGTCCTGAGGAGCGATTAGCGACCATATAATGACGTAAAAACATTTGTTCATAACAGCAATCGGTGAATGTAATAATTTTCAGAATCATTCACTATAAAATCGTTAGTTTTCACTAGCGGTCGATCGTTATAGCGGATCTTTAAACGATAATCGCTACGTGTAATAGGGCCTTTACTTGTCCCCTAAATTACATCACAGACAAATGTCCATTCAAAGGCAAAGGCACTCCAAATGCGTAAACTGGTGAAACTTACAACCGTGAGAAACCGACCTCTCTAAACTATGTTCTTTCAAGAAGTTATCTCAACTTATCTTCAAGCAATTTGTTCCTTCCCATTTTTTAAATTAAAATTCCAGTCTAAAAATAGTTCCATAAAAAAAAAACCTTAGGATCATTGGAACACGTCTGACCTGTGTCTCCAGGCTGGTCAAACGTTAAGGTAATGAAATGAAGGGTTTCTCCAATAGAATACTTTCTGCTATTCTTAGAAAACATTCATCAACTATGGATACCAATCTTACTTAATTAGCATCCAACTGCTCCGAACAGTAAGAAGAATTCTCCATCCAGAGTTTATTACTGCAGCCTATAAATATTTAATAGCCCGTTTTGATATTTTTGATCATCCAGACCTGTGGGAGTTAGAAAAAATGCTTTTGTAATATATAACATATTTCCCCTATAGCAAAGGCTCTTATAATAACTAGATAGTAACTAAACCTTTCTGGGACTGTCGAAGTGGTCTCCTAGAGGGGTGGTCCTTTCAATAAAGAGGAAGAATATACTGTACATAGGATAAGCTTAGGCTTCATTGTACAACGAAGAGCTATCAAAAGACCACCCTTTATACAAATTAACCAATACCAATATCAATGCTCGAACTCATCTTTGATATCATATCAGCTTATACCATGGAATTTTTTATCTATATTACTTGGCGCAATGTGAATTATGTTTTCTTTTTCTAATCCCTGATAAACCACTTCTACAGGGGAAAACATGTTGGGATCATATCCTTCCCATTGCACTCTGCTTTCTTTTGGCCTATGCCAGTACCTGCCCCCCCCTTCCTCTATGGGTGCCAGCCCAGGAAACTTTCCCTCATTACTATTCGTAGCAATCCAGCATTAAAGGGGTTATCCAGCGCTACAAAAACATGGCCATTTTTCCCCCTACTATTGTCTCCAGTTCAGGTGCGGTTTGCAATTAAGCTCCATTTACTTCAATGGAACTGAGTTTAAAATCCCCACCCAAACTGGAGACAACAGTAGGGGGAAAGTGGCCATATTTTTGTAGCACTGGATAACCCCTTTAAGCTCTCACCAGGTATTGTTGTCTGCAATCCTATGGCTGTATCCATGTTTTCCAGGCAGCCTTAGGGCTGCATAAAACTTCTTCAGTCACTTAAATGCTGAATGAATGGACTCATGCATGCTTGAGTTTTGCTCTTCTCTAGCTCTTAGTTATCATTGCACACACAGAACATGTCATGAATAATGTCCCATAAAAAAAATACCCAAGTGGAAAGTGCTTCGTTCCAAGCCAAATCCAAACTGCGAATGAGTTTGTCTTCTGCTGGACTTCTAGGGTTCATGATCGTGTCAGGACCTGGAGGATCCTCCAGTAGGCCAATCCACCTCCACCAATCGAGTATGTCTGCACATGTCATGAATACTATACAATCTAGCAGAGATACGGTATATTATTACTGTTGTATATAATTTGCATCAGTGTTGTTTTGTCCCAGTCAACAAGGTCCTTGGAACTAAATAATGATCTACAAGGAGGTTTCACTGCTAGTTTCCAAAACCTCCCTTAGATTATTTTTGCTCTTTAGTATTTCTTGCTTCTTTTAAGTCAGCTCAAAGTCTGACTCCAGGGCTTCTCTCCTGTCTGAAATGCAAAGCAAAATGATGGGACCATTAGCCCTGAGCTCAGGCACCATGTACGATAATTGGTTTAACTATCAGTGGTGGTAATTTAAGGCTTCCTTCGGAACAAAAAAGAGATAGGAAATAGCAATTTCTTATGGTTCAGATTTTTTTCAGTCCTTACCTTTATATTTTCTACAATACATAAAAATCATCTTATACTAAAAAGCCAATGAATGCAAGAAGCTTTTTTATTCCATAGTGACAGGCAGAAGCTAGGCAGATGGAAACACAAGAGGGATGGTGGGTATGAAGGTTATGAAGGGTAGGGGAGAGCATTGGGACCTAAATAGGGAAACACCAGGGTGGCCCCTGTAAGTCAAAATCTAACTCTGTTGCAAGTGTAACAACATAAGACAAGGGTTACCAAGGCTAGGCATCCATCCACAGACAGCTGTTTCTGGGTATTTGCCCCTCGTCAGTGTGGAACAGGATTCTGGCTATCAGGGGGCAATGAAAAATTGACCAACAAAACACAACAATCACTGAACTCAAGGAGAACAGTGAAAAAAACCAATGGAGTACTCATTTAAGAGTCTCCACTGATTGCCCCCTACAAAATTTTAATATGCAAAGAAGGGGTCCGTGGAGCCTCAGTTGCGAGTCTCAAAACAAGGGAATAGCCAGATATCCCTCTCTCCAGAGAAGGAAGCCTGTTGCCAAGGGGTGCCACCTAGGGGGAGAACACCAAACCACCCTGATACGTAGTCCCTGTTGCGAGCATTGGGACCTAAATAGGGATGATAGGTCCTAGGAACATTCATTTGTCCGATAATCAGCCCACGCAAGTGTCTTTAGACACTATTTATAGCACTTCATTGAATACTAAATTGAGAGTAATTGTAGAAAAAGACAGGCAATCTATCTATGTAATCTTTGTAGGACCTGAACCCCTCACACAGTGCTCATGCGAGAACCATCATCCAGCATATGTGCAGTGGTCACCTGTGGAACAGTGCATGGTTAAACAGGAAGTCGGGTCTTTAAGGATACCAAAGAGGTGGAGCTCAGCAGTTCCTATTGTGTCATAGTCTGAGAGTGCACCAAGACAGAGTAACACTGGAGCCGCCTACTTCCAAAAGGCACACACAGTTAGCCTAAGTATCACAGCCTAAGTAACAAGCCAGCAACTTGTGCACAGTGAGTCTCATCCATGCAAGATGTCACTTCTCAGAAGACTCTACAGGACCTTCCAAGCAGCTCTCATAGTCAGAGCACCTGGGGCAAGACACTGGTTAACTCTGAGTGATTCAACTGGCATTGTTGTACAAGTTAAGAGACTGTGACCATTTACTACCCTGTTAAAGAGACTGATCCTTGTTTCTGTTATAGCCATATTAAGCTAAAATTGTTGATGTCAACTTGCATTAATTCAGTCCCCTCTGGTCTTTGTGCAGGAAAACCTGGTTCACCGAATGTAGGCACAATTAGACTACATGTGGCCCACTCAAGTCTCTAGGCCCATAAGAAACACATAATGCTGCTTTATGGCAGATTCCAATGCACAGGCTGATAGCTACTTGGGCTTAATGGGCATTTTAGCTATGGGAAAGGACCTATCCAATGTGCATACTACCCACAGGGGGCACGATAACTGGAGAAATCACCTACAGGGGGAACCTATCCAATGGGAGAAAATACCTATGGGGGGCTGTCTAATGGGGAAAACTGGCACAAGGTGAACCTGTCAATCAGGGGAAGCAACATACAGGTGAGACATGACTAATGGGGAAATTACATATTAGGGGGGCGTACTTCAATATGAAAATTACCGACAGGCAGCACTCTGGAAGTACAGTAGATTCCATATTAGACTCGATTTAGAGTCAGCCTAAGTAACTGTCTTCTTTACTAGCCAATTTCTAATTATCTATTAGACAGATTGCATACAGGAGAGAAATGAGATACACGAGGCTTGGTGCTTGTGTAAAACAGGAACTTATTGAGGAAGTGTTGTAACTTAATCGACATCTTTAAAAAGAGCACTTATCTAACGGCATTAATACTGACAGCTATTAGGAGGGAACACAGTGCATCTTAACCTAAAGAAGTGTTAGACTTACACGGTAAAATAGAAACCCCTCATGTCTCTATTCTGGTGTGCATCGGTATATGCGAAAGTGAATGCATCCAATCAGAGAAGACGTCACCTGTAAGTCACTGGATGTAACTGCACGGTAATCTTTTATGGGGTTTATATGGCCTTTAGGGGTAAGGATATCGGTAATGGTGTGGCTGTATGACTTTGGCCAGATTTATCTATCTGTCTAAGACAAAAAAATTGTGAATAATTTACCACATTTTAAACTTGCACACATTTTACTGTGCGTAGCAGCAGGTCTAATAAAGCTTAGTCCCACTGTACATGCACTTTAAAAATTAAAGTGTGTGGAAGTGTGCCTTTTAGTACCCCTATAATAGGGGTACAATGTATACAATGATACATTTCAGAGGATATGGTGTGTAATATTTAGAATTTTAGGGGGTGTGGTGTGTATTATAATGAGATTATTGTGATAATCTCCCTGTTGGCCAAATTACCTAGAATCTACTTGTTGATCTGACATTGGCACATGCTATTAGCAGCTATACATTCTATAAAAGGACAGGTGCAAAGTAATCGTGATGTCATCAATATGTCTAACCCCCCTGTATTCAGAGGTGGAGTTGGTAGTTGACATCTGTCTCCCTCCCCCAGCTGTACTCCATGAAATGAATCTATTCAGGAACAGCCTAGCATACATAAAAATCAATTTAATAAGGATTCTTAAGCACTTTTGAGGTTTCACACCAAAACCATAAGGTCACATTTTTCCCTGTAAATACATATGAAATCGGAAGATGACCTGATATAGTAAAAAATGTAAAAACACTCATCACACAAAGCATCACTGGTTTTTGGTTTGACCTCTCTTCGAAATGATTGGATTTTTTGACCTGTCAGTCTCACTGAGAGGTTTTCTCCTGCATTTCCCGTTACATTGGTTACCAAAGAGCTCAGGCAATGAATATAATTTCCCAAGACTTCTTCCTGATTGGGGTCATCATGGAGATCTCCTAGCTGGATCTCACAATCGTGTCACATAGACAGAAGCGTGTCACATTCTACATCTTCTGGACTGTCAGGAGCTTCTACGTTTTCATTTCTCTTGGGCCATCGGTTCTTATCAACGTTGCAATAAGACTTCAAACACTGTGACAAAAGAAACTCATCCTCCTCTTCTATATTTTATGAGCGACAGAAAGGAAAATATTGACAACAGAGCTGAAATGCTCAGACCACCTGTTCTTCTAGAATTTACCGGTGTTAGAGTCATTTTCCAGGTGACCTTTGGCCTTCTTCTATTAACAGGACAAGACTGTCATCTTCGGGAAGTCACATATTCTATTTTGTATGCTTTTGTTGGTTCACTTCGCCACTATTTAAGGTGTCTCATGTACTAAAGAGGTCAGGTAACTTGTGCAAGGACAATTTTGGGAACTCGTACCCTTGTGCTTAAAGTGTACTTATTGTTCCAAAAGATTTTTTTTTTTTTTTAAGGAATTGCTTTGTTCCATTAACCTCTTAAGGACGGAGCCAATTTTCGTTTTTGCGTTTTCGTTTTTTCCTCCTTGTGTTTAAAAGGCCATTGCACTTGCATTTTTCCACCTAGAAACCCACATGAGCCCTTATTTTTTGCATCACTAATTGTACTTTGCAATGACAGGCTAAATTTTTGCATAAAGTACACTGCGAAACCAGAAAAAAATTCAATGTGTGGTGAAATTGAAAAAAAAAACACATTTCTTTTATTTGGGGGATATTTGTTTTTACGCCATTTGCCCTGGTGTAAAACTGACTTGTTATGCATGTTCCTCAAGTCGTTATGATTACAACGATATATAACATGTATAACTTTTCTTGTATCTGATGGCCTGTAAAAAATTCCAACCATTGTTAACAAATATACGTTCCTTAAAATTGCTTCATTCCCAGGCTTATAGCGCTTTTATCCTTTGGCTGTTTGAGGTGTCATTTTTTGCGCCATGATGTGTTCTTTCTATCGGTACCTGGATTGTGCATATATGACATTTTGATCGCTTTTTATTATATTTTTTCTGGATTTAATGCTACCAAAAATGCGCAATTTTGCACTTTGGGATTTTTTTGCACTTACGATGTTTACCGTGCGAGATCAGGAATGTGATTAATTAATAGTTCGGGCGATTACGCACACGGCGATACCAAACATGTTTATTTATTTACTTTTATTTAAAACATGGGGAAAGGGGGGTGATTCAAACTTTTTTTTTTTTTACACTTATACTAGAAGCCCCCTTCTAGTATAAGTATACTGATCTTTCATTGAGATCTTTGCTGTATACTTAAACAGCAAAGATCAATGAGATCGCCACGCGGATGCTTTCGGCTGCTGCAGCCGAAAGCATCCAAGTGCCGAGCCGGGATCAGCGCCATTTTGGCAAAGACCCCAGCAGGTGAAAGATGTGTGGATCGCTCCTCCGGGACAACGTTTGGGAGGAGCGATCCACACCACTAGACACCAAGGAAGTGCTGCATACAGTATTCGGATGCAGCTGTCAACTTTGACAGCTGCATCCGATTACAGAATTAGCGGTCCCGGGCTACACGCGGCACCCGGGATCGCGGCGGCCCGCTCTGAACACCTCTTTCGGATGCATGACATACCGGTACGTCATGCGTCCTTAAGAGGTTAATCCTTCAAAGCGATGACGGCCGCGGCATTCTGCCAGTTTTAGGCTATGTTTACACAACTTATCTTTTCCTAAAAGTACGGCCATTGTTGAAATCGGCAACAACGGCCAAACTTTTTGCGAAAATATACGTTGCCTACTGTTCTGTGGAATCCCGGCTGGAGTGTATACACATAGTTTACGCTCCGGACGGGGTCTCTCGCGGCGCCGCAAACAACTGACATGTCAGTTTTCTGCTCGCTCCATAGTGTGCAGTGGAGAATTCTGATGCGGGCGCTCAAGGATGCACCCACATCAGAACACTGCTGCCGAAAAGATCATCCGGCCGGTCTTGCAGTACCGGCGGGGATGATTTTTTTCAGAAACCGTCCAGGTCACGGAATGGCCGGTCTCTTGCGCTGTGGGAACCTAGCCTTACCTTATTGGTTGCTAGGGGCAAATGAGCAAGTTTACTTTACACCATGTTTGATAAATCTCACACATATCTATATTCACCTGTTTATATTTACATTTATATTTGTTGTTTACCTGAATTTTCTAAATAAGAAGGGGTCGGAGTCCACCTGTCTTATAGTATTTACGGTTGGTATTGTTCACATGTATGTGGGCTTGAGAAAGGCTCTGTTGTATAAGTGAGCCGAAAAGCTTGTATTTGTATGTAGAGTATTTGGCAATCTGGTTGTGTTTGGTTACGCATGTACGAATATTGGCGTTTCCCATGCGGCTCTACATCATATACCTACCTGTGCTTGTCATCTGTGGAAATTATTTGATTGGTCGACTGGTCTGAGTCCGGCACAGTGTGCATATGGCACACTGGCTAGTGTTGGTGGACATCTACAGTGAGCTGCCGTGGGATTCTGAACACATGCTGCTAGTTAGTGTTGTACCGAATATTGCACAACCCGAGTGGTTTGGATTCTATTTGACTACTACTTCATATGGTCAATATGCCCCAGAAGGTGCTCCCATCTTTTCTCTCTTTTTTAGTCTCTACAATGTGAATAATAGAGGGGGGAGTGAGAGGGGACTTTCCTCCATGACGTCCTTATCAGTGTATAGATGGAGATGTCTTGAAGAGACAAAACCTTAGAAGGAATTCTTAGTTGTATTTCAACAAAGCTCTTTTACCTGAGCACTAAGTGCTCTTAGTAACCTTATGTAAATGTTTCATTGCAGCCTCTTTAAGCAGTTAATCAACTATGAGACTGTGAAGACATCTAGAATTACCATCACAGACAAACCAAGCTGCAGAACAATGCAATATGTTGAATGTACCGAGACATGATCTAGAGGAACACAAAGGCATAATGGAGTATACCAAGAGGCTATAGGATAGGAAGAACATTAAGCTAATAGGATACAGAGAAGGCAAGAATTATACTATAGATCTGTGATACAGCGGGAAGTCTGAAAAATGATGTTATCTGCCCAAGTGATGGATCAGGAAGATAAAGTGCTATCCTTCCAGCTACTTTGTAATGGATTGCTGTGCGGAAAGGTGAAGGGGGGCTTGAAGTCCCGGAATAGGTGATAAGACATAAGCATTTTATTAATGCAGCTAGTAGAGGGAAATTACATTGGCTATAGAGAGAGTGCATTGTTCAAGAACATTGTGAATATTATAGGGGTTATCCAGATAGGGAAAACTTTATATATATCGTTGGAAGTATATAGAAAGCAATACAGATACTATGCTTAACTCTCCACACTTTCCCGATATCCTCCTACGGATCTCCAGGTCCCCCGCTTAAAAATCCCGCCTCCACTTCCAAGTTTGATTCGTCTCAGCTGTGTCAGCCTGCTCAGCCAACCACTAGCCAGGTCTCATTCACTGATTGGCTGAGTATTTTGAGCCGTCTCCTGTCTTTGTAGCTGCTGCCATTGCGGAGTTACAAGTTTTTCTAAAAGCCGATCTATATGCAAGATGGCGCCGACCAGGAATTTACCATCATGCATCTCTCTGATTGGTCCATTTGCATACTCGCCCCCTTAGCTTTCTTTCCTGCCCGCTGCTGTCTTTATTATTGCACAGTAAACTGATTTTGCTTCAAATCATTCCAGTATGTGTTCTATACTGGCTGATGATGATAATGTCTAAGGCTATGTTCACACTGCGTATGAATCCGTCCGCAGATCGTACGCCGCCGTACATGTGCAGCTGAAACTACGGGCGTGGGAAAAATAGACATGTGGCCGGATGCGTACGAACCGCGAACATACGCCCGTAGTACAGTTATGCTTCCCTAGCTTGATTCGAAGCGATCTGAGGCAGGTAATTTAATTGGAAATCTTCGCCCAGCCCCGTAAAACACACAGAACCTTTTGGATCGAAAAATCAAGTTCAATTTGGCTGAAATAAGTACTCCGTACCGGACTGCAGGAAATCCACGGCCGTGAGTTGGAACATTTCCGTCCTCAAACAATGGTCTTGTTCATTTTTCATGGTGCCGTATACGATCCGGCCGTAAGCTCATACGTAGTGTGCACTGTGCGGTCGTATATCGTATACTTTCAAGCGAACGCATCAACCTCAAAACTACGTGCATATATTCACGGTTCGCACTACGGACGAATTCATACGCAGTGTGAACATAGCCTCAACCGTGAAACATCAGGTTGGACACTTGGGTGAATGTGGCAGCCTATGAGCTAGATTTTTGTACCAGTACTGTGGAATAAACTTTCTTGCATTGACTATGTTCAGACTCAAAAAATATCCATAACACTTACAATATACAGAGCTGAGACACAAACACAGGTACATACTGTATGCCTGCATTCACTGACAGCAACTATAACTTGTCATAATAAACTTAGTCTCAAGGACACATGTAAGTCTATGGAAGCAGCACTTTCACTAGCAGTGAACAGGTGCATGGAGATGAAGCAGGTGATGTCTTCTGGGGACCGAGTTACCAAGTCAATCGACAGCTAACCCTGCCCCCAGAGACATCACATGTCCTGTGTCTGCAAAGGGAGGGGGGAAGAGGAAGCAGCACGTTGTCAGAGTGGACTCAGAGAAGATCATTTTAAACATCCAGAGTGGGTATGTATGAGAAAAAAAAAACAGGGAAAGATAGTTTATACATGTACAGTATATTAGACAAAGGGGAATTGTTTAGAAAAGAGATGGGAAACATTCAGCCCCTGAACTGCTGCAAAACTACAATTCCGGGCATGATGGGAATTGTAGTTCTGCCACATCTGGGGACCTAAACGCTCCCCATCTCTGGTTTGGAATATTGTTTTTGTTAACCGGATAACCCCTTCAAGTAACCAAAGCTAAGAGGCAGTATCAGACTTGGCCCTGTTTCAGGGAGAAAAGTAAACAGTTTTTTCTAATCTTCTAATACAGTAAATGAGACACTATGAAGTCGGAATCAAATGTATTTATTTCTCAATTTTCTTCCAAAGCAAAAAAATAATTTCTGCTTGAGTAAACCTTATGCTGCATTTGAAACATGTTCCTCCATAGTAAAATCCCGGCTTTCTGCCATTGTAGACTAGAGCTCATTTAGAGCTAGAGCGCATCTTAGTGGTTGCTCAACACTGATTATTACATAACTAGACTTGCCATTTACAATACTAGGAAAGTTTGAAGACAAGCAACCCGACTAGCGTTAAACGGCCATTGTTGTTTCAAATAAATTTTCCAACAATTGATAGCCAATGTAATTTCTATCATTTGTTAGTCACTTAATTTACTAAAATGATTCTTAACCCCTCAAAAACATCTCTAAAGCCTAAATATTTCCCTTATTTGCAATATGTGTCCACTGCCTGTTGTGAGGCTCAGAACGTCTCTAGTAACAGACACAGCAAGACAGATTACAGTAAACAGGGGTGGGGCTTAGCCACTGCTTTGTGAACGAGAGATGGCCAGAGAAAGATGATGTGTCTGCAAGCTGTGTCTACTCTTCAGAGGATCTTCACTGTCCATGAAAGGTAAATTAAGGCCACTTTTACAAGTTGTGTTGCAGCAGTAAGATCTGTCACAGAGCTCTCTGCTGCCAGTAACATCTGTGTCAGGTACTGCAGGGCTACTCATACACTATTCCCCTTTTGTCCACTCTGTTAAAGCACTGCCACCCACATCACACTAGCGACACAGAGCTTCCTTTAGTGTGTTGTGCATTCTAGTTCCCAGTACACCAGGGAAGGCTCTCTGTCACTAATGCTATGTGGGCAGTAGTAGCAGGCAAGTGAGAGCCAGGGCATGAGCAGCCCTGAAGTTCCAGACACAGATGTCACACAACCTGAAAAAGGTATAAAGCACAAAAACTTTACATTGTTTTTAATAAAGTTAAACACAAAATGATATAACTTATTAAAGCAATGTATTATCTTTTTTTCCAGAATACTTCTTATGTTTCTTAGACTGCTGAGCGGTAAATCTACCTATTTTGGGATACATTAATACATACCGTATTTGCTGTTCAGAAGCCTGAAAAGTTGGCTGATAACCCTACTGCAACTTTAACTTCTTCCTTTTCGGATGATGTCTCCCCTAGCAGTTGTGCTTATTAATACAGGCAAGTAGGCCTAGACAAGTAGGAAAATTGAGGCTTACAGAAACTGCCTGCCTGGCTTAGCAGAGAGAAATATGTTTTTCCAGCGTGAGATGTTGAATTCCCTCTCCGCTCTGTATTTGAATGATTGTATCACATCCCCCCTCTGATGTTGCTTGTTCTGAAGATTGTACAGCTGCTATATTTGACTGATCGGAGATAAGATTTTCCCCAGCTAGTCAAGACAGCTTTACAACACATGAATAGGAGACTCTGATGGGCAGTATTTCTTAAGGAGGGAAGTATGATCGTCAACACCCAAAACGCGATGTGAAATAATATTACACTGGAGAAAGCACAAACAGTTATTTATATACACAGGTGGGTTATATAGGAGGAAATCACCATCAACGTGAGAGTGTAAAATACGTCTTTAATTAAATCTCACTTGTAATGACTATTTATTTCACTTGGAAAGCTGCTGCATACCTGTACATACGAGGGGCATGATCAAGGCGTTCCCCTTAAAAATCGGAACAATTGCAGAAATTTCGAGAATCAGACTTTTTAAATATATTTAACAAGCATTGTAGTGAGCTTAACCCAGGTGTATTCCCATCCCAGCTTGTAACTAGAGATGAGCGCAACTAATATAGGCATATAGATACAAGCATAGGCTGTTTTCCCAGAGTCCCTAGGGCTGCATCCAGCTTTTTTCAGCCACTACTATTTAAATGCTGCATGATCAGACTTGAGCATGCTTGATCGCTGATCGCTGAGAGTCTGACCACTGTTTATTCCATTCATTCATTTTCAAAAATGGAAAATGTTTAATTCCAATACAGAACTTGGAAACGTTCAGCAGCCGGATAGAGGGTTAATAGGGTGCATACAGGGGTGGCACTGCGGGCTCTATATTCACTGTGGGGGTGGTTGTACAGTGTACAGGAACAGGTGTGCCACTGCTAGGTAACTGTGTAACTGTGTCAGTCGGCACTAAGGTATTTTTGGTAAATGTTCCTATGCTCCCTTGTATTCTATTTCAGACCTGTACTAATCTCTTTTGGCCACAAGATGCCACTAGATAATATTTTTATGTTGACACTCTAGCACATTGAAATTTAATGGGGAATATTGTTTTTTATGTTTATGTTATTTTTTTGTGCAAAAATATGATTTCCAGCCACGTCCCTCTCCCCTGGTATATAGAGTGCCTATTCTAGAACGTTCCCCTAATGGAAAGTTGAGTTGCCTAAAAATAGGGGTAAGTCTCAGCTTCAGCCCTGATATACTGTATAGAAAGTAGTGTTAGTCAGAGTAGGGGTAGTGTGTAATTTGATAGTGTTCCTGATTAGACTGCACAAGAGAGGAAGTTCACCTCAAAGCTTGGCCCTCGTGGACAAGGGCCTGCTTCTGCAAGAGAATATTTTTCTTCCCAAGAATCCTCAGGAGGATGATGACCTGCTAAAACCCTAAAGAGGGACGACTACTGTTAAAGGGGTAAAGCGGCGCTAAGAAATTATTCACAAAATAACACACATTACACAGTTATACAACTTTGTAATGTATGTTATGTATGTGAATGGCCCCCTTCCCCGTGTTCCCCGACCCCCGCCTGTGGACCCGGAAATGTAGTGCATTATACATACCTGATTCGTGTCGACCCCTGTCCGCATTTCTTCTGACAGTGATGTAATCTTCGGGAGGCCCGCCAACCCATTGATTTTGGGGACATGATCCATGCCATTATGCCATTATGCGTCCATGTCACCTATTTGAATCAGTGGGTCCTTGCAAATTTGGACAATTAGACTGTTATTGATGTGTGAATGGGACCTAAGGATGCATTCCCGCATACAGGATCCTCTACAGATTTGAAGATATCAATGCAACCAAATGCATGCATTAATCTGCAGCAGACCCTGCATGTGTGGATGCTTCCTTGACTTAAAAAGTATGGAAATTTTCCTAGAGTGAACCACAAGTGTCCCTCTTTGGCTGTCCAAAAAGTTGGGAGGTATGCCTCCAGTGATCAGCATGTTATGGCCTTTCCTTTCATATACCCCATTAATAATTTCAGAAGAGACATGATAATGGCCCCAAACTGTAAGCCCTTCTCACATAGTCACATATATGTACGTTGAGGGAAGGATCTCAAGTCAAGGACTGTATGAGGGTATGTTATAACTAGAGATGAGCGATCCTCAAGCACGCTACCATTCGTCTAAACCAGTGCTTCTCAATTCCAGTTCTCAGGCCTCACCAACAGGTCATGGTTTGAGGATATCCCATACAAAGATCACCTGTGAGAATACCTGAGTATAATTCTATCACCTGTGAAATACTAAGGAAATCCTCAAAACATGACCTGTTGGTGAGGGCTGAGGACTGGAATTGAGAAGCACTGGTCTAAGCCCAACCATGTGGCATTTGATTACTGGTGGCTGAAGAAGATGGATCCAGCCCAAGGAAGTCCTGGAATACATGGATACAGCCCATGGCCTATGGCTATATCCAGGTTTCAAGGCAGTTCAGCTTCTTCAGCCACCGGTAATCAAATGCCACATGGTTGGGTTCAGACGAACGCCAGCACACTCCATTACTATAAAGGAAAATGTATATGCATGTTTTGTCTACAAGGATTAAGAAGTTGGGCCAAGTTAAAAAGGTCCATGTCATGTCATAGTGCCTAAGATAGCCAAATACAACACTTGCCGGTCTTTGGCCCCATCACAGATAATGAACGGAAAGGTATATGCAGAACTTTAATATATCCTTAGGGTACAAACCCACTTGCCGGATCTGCAGCGAGTCTCCTTGCTGCGTTTTTGCAGCGAGACTCGCTGCAGATCCCGGCCCTATACTTTCATTAGCAGAGAAATTCGCAGCAGGGATGTACATCCCTGCTGCGATTTTGTCTGCAGCCCTCCCCATAAACCCCCTAGCCGCCGGACATTATACATTACCGGGTCCCCTGTTCCTGCTTGCTTCGGGGCTTCCGGTGTCTTCACGGTCCGCCCGGCCAATCAGTGCGCTGCGGCAGGGCAGCGCACTGATTGGCCGGGCAGAACGTGCCGGGAGCCGCCGAAGCAAGCAGGAGCGGGGACCTGGTAATGTATATCCTGCCCGCCCCCCCCTGCAGCCCCGATCACCCCCAACCGCATGATCGGCCCCCGCACCCCCCGGCCGCATGATCGCCCCCCCACCCCCCGGCCGCACAGGCTGCGGGGGGCGATCGTGCGGCCGGGGGCTGCGGGGGGCGATCGTGCGGCCGGGGGCTGCTGGGGGCGATCGTGCGGTTGGGGGCGATCGGGGCTGCAGGGGGGGGCGGGCAGGATATACATTACCAGGTCCCCGCTCCTGCTTGCTTCGGCGGCTCCCGGCACGTTCCGCCCGGCGTCTTCCCGGGCTGTGAAGACACCGGGAGCCCCGAAGCAAGCAGGAACGGGGACCCGGTAATGTATAATGTCTGGCGGCCGGGGGGTTAATGGGGCGGGCTGCAGACAAAATCGCAGCAGGGATGTACAGAGTTTCTCTGCTAATGAAAGTATAGGGCTGGGATCTGCAGCGAGTCTCGCTGCAAAAACGCAGCAAGGAGACTCGCTGCAGACCCGCCAAGTGGGTTTGTAGCCTTAAGGTGCAGTTCACATTGCTTTTCCGAATGTGTGAAATGTATTGTGCGTTGTTTTCTGAAGAATATTGGACACATTTTTATGTAGCATTTATAGAGTGTTATGGGTGTGTATGGAAAGGCTCCATGCTATGTATTACAGAGGTGACAATGTGTTTTTTTGCTCTTAGTTTCTTTATGGCTATATTGTGTTTGCTGTTTTCTCTGTGGTCGGCAGGTGAGCACTCCGCTGTTGTGCAGCATGGCGGCAGGGATGAACAGTACTAGGCACCATGCTGCTAAGGCCATGTAACACAATGATCTGACCAGTAAGACCTGTGGTGACATTGTGACATAGGAAATGCTGTGAGTGCGATGACAGTGATTTGATAAAGCTGTTCAGTTCCCCCAGGAAGGCCGTTGTTAGGCAGAGACTGAAGTGGCTGTCACTGACTGAGCCGCAGAGGGCTATGACTGGGAACAGGCCTGCCAATATCGGCCATATATTCCTTTCTGCATTGATCTTGGTTCTGACAAATGTTGGATGCTCCCTTTGTCAGCACTGGCAACATGACAGCTGGGAAGGACCAGGTAACCATGATAGCCCTGGGCCTATTAAAGACCCCCAGGGCTGTCTAGTCAAAGTGTCTGTGAGTACATGCCTTACATATGCCCTAACAGATGTCTGTGCATTTTACATGAACAGGCAATAATGTACAGTCATAGAGAAATGTGACAGTAGGTTATATCTAAAAATAATATAAAGAGACTAAAAAAAGTGTTTAAAAAGAGCAACGCAAAAGATACAAAACATGCATATAATAATGTATAAAGATTAAAACATTAATGCATGAATGCGAAATTCTGCCTATGGCTAGGTTAACACTATGTAAAAAAAATGGCCGTATTTTATAACAACGGCCATTGTGCAAACAGCGGCCGTTGTTATTAAATACGACCGTTGTTTTTACATAGTAGGAACCTGGCCTAAGGCCTAGTTTACACAACGTAAAAGTAAGGGTAAAATACAGTAAAGTTTGGATAAATATGGTCTGAAATAATGATCAAGTTATTAATTTTTACCTTGTGTGAGTAAGGCCTTAGTTTGTGTGAACTGGGCCTTACCTTGTGTGAATATGGCCTAAGGCTGGATTCACACTGCATTTTGGCAAAAACAGATGCATTTGTGTGCATCCTTTTTAATCCGTTTTCCCTGTTAAAAAAAAAAACGGATCAAAACAACCTTTTTTTTTAGTGAACACAAATATATGGTCAGCCAAGTATGTGTGCTGAACCCTGTATAATGGGTGTCCCTGCAGTGAGCTGACTAGACTTCCTGAGGTCACCATATACTTTAGACTATGGTTTGCGGTGGGTTCAGTTGTCAATCTAACATAAATGAGAAAATTAGCGAAAGATAAGTGAGAGTCTTACCCCTCCCCTCTCCATAGACAACACGGGAACACTCAAGAACGCTCCTATGTATGGGGACGATGGGCGGTAAACGGGGATATAAGGTGTATGGGAGGTGTATAGGGGCCTTTAACCCTGGAGGTAGACAGCGCCCATGGGTGCCCATTATTTTAATATTGGCATTATTATTATTATTATTACAAGGAAAAAAACAACCTGAAGAAGATCTTCAGATACAGTAATTTCCCAACCTTTTTCTTTGATCCAAAGAGACTAAAGCTTCTCCTTTGAAGCTTCTTCTTATTTTATTAATAAGAAAACACAGATAAATAATAAAGATCATTATTGCCTGAGGTGCTGAAAGAAAAAGGAAGAAGAAAGGTGGTAACAATTACAGAAACGGTATTGAGAAACCAAAAAGACTAGAAAAAAGGGGACGTATTAAAGAGTCACCATTTCTATGGTCAACAGGGATCAAAATTGGCCAAATTGGATCAGATTACGACGTGTAATCTCATAAGTCTACAAATGAGGTCAGCTAATCGTGGCTCTTGAATGGTTGGATTTAAGGGGTCCTTTATGTTCTGGAGATTCTCAGTATCATTAACAGCCACAGAGTCCCTTGTATTACTTTCCTAGCATTGATTTTACAATGTATTATTGCTTAAGGGAATTTGATGTTCCTGTAATCTGCTGTTCTTTTGTGATACTCTTCATCTTCACTATCTAGTAGTCTTCAGAGAGTAACTAACTTTAACGTTGCAAGCAATAACAATAAACAGGCCTACCACCTGAAATACTGAGGACAATGGCCCCCATTTATTAAGACTGGCATCTCACACTCCAGTCCGAAAAACAAGATTGTTAGAGTGAACTCCGTCCAATCTTTTAAAAGGGACTCACCTGGTAAGAAATATAGTATTCTGGAATATCCTAAAGGTAGAAAGTTAAACCTATGCCTGCTACGGTATAGATCCTGTTCAAGATGTTCATCTCTTGTCCACAGTGAAGAGCGAGTATCTCTCACTTTTTAGGACTGCTCATGTCCTGCTTTATACATACTTGATTTGTTTGGGTAAATTGTCCCTGTGATTGCACTGCAGAAAAATGTTACCCTTATAGCCAGTGTTTTCTACAGATTAAGGCCCCTTCACACTTCAGGAAAATCAATCCAGATTTCTTATAAGGAAATCTGGATAAATTTCCTTACCTATAGGATTCTATTGTGCACGGACACCCTATGGGTCATCCAGAGTTCCAGAGGACAGTTCTGAAGGTGCATCTGGATACTGTTCGAAACTCCAGATGCACTGCTTGGTGGCCCGGGCCAATGTCAGCAGCAGGGCAATTGTCGCTGATTACTGAATATCACCTTAAACTGTATTCGCTCCTAATAAGAGAAAAACGAACTTGGAGCATGCTCGAGTACATCCGAACCCGAGGTTTCGGCATTTGATTAGCGGTGGCTGCTGAACTTGGATAAAGCCCTAAGGCTATGTGGAAATCATGGATATAGTCATTGGCTGTATCCATGTTTTCCAGACAACCTTAGAGCTTTATCCAAGTTCAGCAGCCCCAGCTAATCAAATACTGAACGTTCGGGTTCGGATCGACTCGAACCCGAACCCGGTTCGCTCATCTCTACTTTGATTGATCGGGTCAGGAGCCATGGTCACTACAAATCACTCTTCTGGCCAGAGGCAACATTATGCCTCAGTCACAAGAGGCCACAAGAGGACGTCATTTGTGTGCTTGCAAAGCCAGAAGACAGGGGGAGAAGCCGAAGAGAAGCAACGGGTGAGTGTCTTTGTTTTCTTTCTCCTCCTCCATTTTTACAGTCAGAAAACACTAATGGTTTCCTGCAACCTTCTGAAAGGCTTCTGGATCTGTTTTTTCTAGACGTAAAAATGGCCATGGATGTGTGAAGGGAGCCTTAACCCCTTAAGGTCAAAGCCAATTTTCGTTTTTGCACTTTTGCTTTATCCACTTTATGTTCAAAAGTCCATAGCGCTTGCAATTTTTCACCTAGAGACGTATATGAGCACTTATTTTTTGTGAAACCAATTTTACTTTGCAAAAAAATTATTTGTTTTGATTTCGGGGAGTTTTGCATTTACGCCGTTCGCCCTATGGTAAAACTGACTTGTTATGCATGTTCCTAAAGTCGTTATGATTACAACGATATGTAACATGTATAACTTTTATATTATCAGATGGCCTGTAAAAAATTCAAACCATTCCCAGGCTTATAGCGCTTTTATCCTTTGGTCTATGGGGCTGTGTGAGGTGTCAATCTTTGCGCCATGATGCGTTCTTTCTATCGGTACCTTGATTGCATACATACGACTTTTTGATCACTTTTTATAAAAAATTTTGTGGATTTGCTGCGACCAAAAATGTACAATTTTGCAGTTTGGAATTTTTTTGCGCTTACGCCGTTTACCGTGCGAGATCAGGAATGTGATTAATTAATAGTTCGGCCGATTACGCGCGGTGATACAAAACATGTTTGTTTATTTATTTATTTATATTTATAAAATGGGAAAAGGCGGGTGATTTGGACTTTTAATAGGGGAGGGGATTTTTTATTAATAAAAAAAACATTTTTACTTTACTTTTTACTTTAACTAGAAGTCCCCCTGGGGGACTTGTATGTAGACAGCACTGATCTCTCATAGAAATCAATCCTGTGTATATACACAGCAAAGATCAATCAGATTGGTCATAGATTTCTATGGCCTGCTGCAGGCCATAGCAATCTATTGTCGAGTCGGGATCAGCGTCATTCCGAAGCTGAGGCCCAGCACGGGCAGAAGGATGGATCTCCCCCCCCCCCCTTCCCGCGATTGCATAGCGGGGGGGGAGATCCGTCCCACTAGACACCAGGGATGCACGGAGGAAAGCCTCTAAGTGCAGCTGTCAGGTTTGACAGCTGCACTTAGAGGCTTAAAGGACAAGTGCCATGAAAAACTTTTTCCCAGTAATTGAAGCACATTACAAAGTTATATAACTCTGTAATATGCTTCAATCACCTATCTGCCTCCCTTCCCTGTCTTTTCCCCCCCTCCACCCCCCACCAGGAAGTGTCCTAACTCACACAGACCTGATTACTGCCATCACGGTCACCAGGCAGCTCCTTCTTGTGAGGATGAGTCATCAGCAGGAGGGCTGGTCTAGATCCTGTTACAGAAGCCCCCCCTCCCCAGTCCAAGTGATGGCTTGCAGTTGTTCAGCCAATGGGAGCTGAGCAAGCTGAGTCACCTGACAAGGCAGGGGAGGGGGAGGCTGGTGTAACAGGAGAAGGAGCTGAGAGAAGAGCTTGGTGACGGTGACGACAGTAATTAGGTCTGTGTGAGTTGGGACACTTCCTGGTGGGGGGTGGAGGGTGGAAAAGACAGGGAAGGGAGGCAGATAGGTGATTGAAGCATATTACAGAGTTATATAACTTTGTAATGTGCTTTAATTACTGGGAAAAAGTTTTTCATGGCACTTGTCCTTTAATTAGCCGGTGCGGCAACGAGACCCGCGCCAGCTAATAGAGGCACTGCCCGGCTGCACATGTCAGCCGGGATCAGCGCCGTTCAGAGCGGGGTCCCGGTGGGACCCCTCTCTGAACACCCTGCGGCACCATGACATATCAGATATATCATGGGTTGCTAAGGGGTTAAGGGGTATTCTGGTGCAAAAATAAAAATGTAAAAATTTGAACAATGAGCTCTGAACTGAACCTGGCCCACTGTATGCCTTTCCTCTATCCAGCATGTGTAATTCGGTATTAATATGTTTATGTATGCTCTGGAATGAAGGTAACAGTTTGCACACCTACCACTAGATGTCACTTTCTTGTATATAGCATGCACATGTTAAAGTCATGTATTTCCTGAGTATGCCACTGTCTGTTGAAGTGACTGAGAGCCAATCCCTGAGCTGGGTTCCTTACATATGGGTATATATTTTGATGTAGTGCTAGTTTGGGGTGTTCAGTCAGAGTATTCCTTGGAGAATGTACAAGAGTGTGTTCCTGCTGAAGGACCAATTTATAGGAACATTTTATTCCAGAGACAAGATTTTATTTCAAGTGTATCCCCAACCCTAGCCATGTCGAGCAAGTGAAACTCCAAGAGGCTACTACAGATGGGGTTGAAACTTATCTACACTGGGGGACTATGTTCTGAGACAGGGGTCAAGTCAGCGGTTAGGTAACAGCAGTTAAAGTGGAGAAATCTGCTGTAATGTGCTAGGTTTTCTTAGGCATCTCCCCGATGGCTTTACCCACTAGGTAGGGCCTATGTTTCTTGATCTGTGTCACTCAGTGCCCATGGGCACCATTAGGCAGATCATCATAGCAGGTACTCTGTGGCAGTGATTGATTCTTTTATCTTAAGGGCTTTAAGTATTCTACAGTACACCTGCATTCTAAAATCTAAAGTCACTAGCCAGAAGTCAAGAAAACCAGAAGATGAGACACTTATTTAACCATTCTATTACTGTCAGAAAGAAGCACTAGAGCCACTCATGATTAGCCCAGTGCTCTTGTATACTGGTTATAGCGTTACTGGGGCCACACAAAGACCTATGCCCCTCCCTCTGTACTGGCTGCTTGGCTGTAACGTCAGCCATGGCCAATATCCTAAGTCTTCATTGCTGCAACAAAGGAGAGATGGCTGCTGTTTGATACTAGTTTTCTCATTACTGTTGTAAAAAATAAAATAAAATGTGACATTCACCTACCCCAGCTCTTTTCGTATCCCATTGTGTCTCCTGCTGGTCCTCGTCTGTTCTCCCTACTTCCAATATAAGAGGGCAAAGCAGGATTTTCTGTTTCAGTAGGAGTCAGTGGTTGGAGGAGGAGAAAGGTCTTGCTTTGACTTTTTGTCTGCAAACTAGGAAGCAGAGGTGAGCAGTGGGGGTCTGGAAGGAGACACAATAGGAACTGTAGGGGAATCAGGCAGGTACTTATCATTCAGAAGCCCGGCAAAATATCAAACGTTTGTACCAAAACACCCACCTAAAAGTTGGTTATTGGTGGTCACATCAGAGGGACAGTCTGTTTCAGTAGTCTTTTGAGAATAAGCGGATCATATCAGTGAGTGCTGCACAGACTGCAATATAATAAATTACTATAGACAGACAGATAGATGTGGTAAGTGGATAGACAGAAAAAATGATACATCCCCAACCTTAAGCTGAATAAATAACACCTGCCACAAAGTGATGGTAATAGGGGTTTAGAACAATCTGCTCCATCATCCACTTGAGTAAGCAAGACCTAGCAGTTGCAAGCACAAGCTTCTTGGCCCCCGGCTGCTCGGTTCTCAGCTACGGCAGAACCTCGGATTACATGCTCCAGAAACTCATCGGAAACCTCACACCTCCTCTACCTGTGCTCAAACATCTGTCCCCAGTAACTATAAATACTCCTTTTGGTTCTTTTATTGATGCCCATGGATGCTGCCCGTTCACACTGGGAGTAATAAAATGTCATGCTTGCTTGATTTATAGCAGAGATAAGTTAACTAGCGTAAATTGATATATGCCTGTTGTGGAGGCATGAATACATTTCAGACATCAGCTGGTTGTAGGAGCCATTCTATTCATTCACACAGTGATATCTCAGGAGTCACTCTGACCCAAAGGATAGAACTAATTTTTCTGTGTTCTTGAATAGCTGTCATCTTTACATATCATGGGCTGTCACATCTCCGCTATTGGCTCGTCTATTCAATCATTGGCTGCAATAATAACAGACTTGTGAGAGAGCAAGGCAGTTGGGGTTTTGTATGCAATGTGTCTAGAGTAAAAAGGATGGCTTACTGCTTAGGGACACAGCTATGGAAAGACGTCAGGCCATGGGCCTTAGCCGGTGTATTTAGGTGCATGGCTAGTGTTCTAAACCACCAGGGATTCTACATTATCGCTTTCACTGTATTAGATCCTTACTTCCAAACTAGACCACCAGGTATGCTCATATTAACCCCTAGGCGACCCTGGGCATACCTGTACGTCCAGAGCCGCCTACGGGTGTTCAGAGCTGGGCCGCGCAGCGGGCACAGTCCGATCGCTGTGCCCGCTAATAAGGTAATCGGATGCAGCTGTCAAAGATGGAAGCTGCATCCGATTACCTGATTCCCTGGTGTCTAGTGGGGTGGATCTCTCCTCCAGGACGTTGTCCCGGAGGAGCAATCCACACGTCTGGTTCGGGCCGAGGTCTGCGCCATAGTGGCACTGATCCCGGCTCAGCACTCGGTTGCTTCCGGCTGCAGCAGCCGGAAGCAATCGAGTGCCTATCTCATTGATCTATGCTGTATATCTATACAGCATAGATCTCAATGAGAAATCAGTGTGCTTATAGTAGAAGTCCCCCAGGGGGGCTTCTAGTATAACTGTAAAAGTAAAAAAAAAGTGTAATTATTAATTTAAAAAACCCTCCCCTAATAAAAGTGTGAATCACCCCCCTTTTCCCATGTTATGAAATAAATAAATAAACATGTTTAGTATCGCCGCGTGTGTTATCGCCCGAACTATTAATTTATTTCATTCCTGATCTCGCACGGTAAACGGCACAAGCGCAAAAGAAATCCCAAAGTGCAAAATTGTGCATTTTTGGTCACATCAAATCCTGAAAAATTGTAATAAAAGGCGATCAAAAAGTCGCATATGCGCATTCAAGGTACCGATAGAAAGAACACATCATGGTGAAAAAAATGACACCTGACACAGCCCCATAGACCAAAGGATAAAAGCGCTATAAGCCTGGGAATGGAGCGATTTTAAGGAACATATATTTGTTAACAATGGTTTGAATTTTTTACAGGCCATCAGATAATATAAAAGTTATACATGTTATATATCGTTGTAATCATAACGACTTGAGGAACATATATAACAAGTCATTTTCCCCAGGGTGAACGGCATAAAAAAATACCCTCCAAATAAAAGAAACTGTTGTTTTTTTTTACAATTTCACCACACATTAAATTTTTTTCCTGCTTTTTCAGCCTGTCATTGCAAAGTACAATTAGTGGCCCAAAAAATAAGGGCTCATGTGGGTTTCTAGGTGAAAAAAAGTGCTATGGCCTTTTAAGCTCAAGGAGGAAAAATCAAAAACACAAAAATTGAAATTGGCCCAGTCCTTAAAGGGTTAATCCCTACTCTAAACTAGACCACCAGGTATACTCATATTAATCCCTACTCTAAACTAGACCACCAGGTATACTCATATTAATCCCTACTCTAAACTACACCACCAGTTGTGCTCATATTAATGCCTACTCTAAACTAGACCGACAGGTATACTGAAATTAATCCCTACTCTAAACTAGACCACCAGGTAAACTCATATTAATCCCTACTCTAAACTAGACCCCCAGTTGTGCTCATATTAATTACTACTCTAAACTAGACCACCAGGTAAACTCATATTGATCGCTACTGTAAACTACACAACCAGTTGTGCTCATATTAATCCCTACTCTAAACTAGATCACCAGTGATACTCATATTATTCCCTACTCTAAACTAGACCACCAGTTGTGCTCAAGAGAGCAAGGCAGTGGGGTTTTTGTATGCCATGTGTCTAGAGTAAAAAAGATGGCTTACTGCTCAGGGACACAGCTATGAAAAGACGGCAGGCCATGGGCCTAAGCCGGTGTATTTAGATGCATGGCTAGTGTTCTAAACCACTAGGGATTCTACATTATCGCTTTCACTGTATTAGATCCCTACTCAAAACTAGACCACTAGGTATACTCATATTAATCTGTACTCCAAACTAGACCACCAGGTATACTCATATTAATTCCTACTCAAAACTACACCACCAGGTATACTCATATTAATCTGTACTCCAAACTAGACCACCAGGTATACTCATATTAATTCCTACTCAAAACTACACCACCAGGTATACTCATATTAATGCCTACTCTAAACTAGACCACCAGGTATACTCATATTAATCCCTACTGTTAACAACACCACCAGTTGTGCTTATATTAATGCCTACTCTAAACTAGACCACTAGATATACCCATATTAATGCATATTCTAAACTAGACCACCAGTTGTGCTCATATGAATGCCTACTCTGAACTAGACAACCAGGTATACTGAGATTAATCCCTACTCTAAACTAGACCACCAGGTATACTCATATTAATCACTACTCTAACCTAGACCACCAGTTGTACGCATATTAATCCCTACTCTAAACTAGACCACCAGATGTATTTATATTAATCCCTACTTTAAACTAGACCATCAGTTGTACTCATACTAATCCCTACTCTTAACTAGACCACCAGGTATACTCATATTTATCTCTACTCTAAACTAGTCCACCAGTTGTACTCATATTAATCCCTACTCTAAACTATACCACCAGTTGTACTCATATTAATCCCTACTCTTAACTAGACCACCAGGTATATCCAAAGGGGTTATCCAGTGCTACAAAAACATGGGCACTTTCTTTCAGAGACAGCCCCCCTCTTGTATCCAGTTCAGGTGCAGTTTGCAATTAAGCTCCATTCACTTCAATAGAACTGAGCAGCAAAACCCCGCCCAAGCTAGACACAAGCATTGGGTTGTCTCTGGAAGAAAATGTCCATGTTTTTGTAGCGCTGGATAACCCCTTTAAACCCTACTCTATACTATAACCACATCAAGGCCACTGTCCACTGTCCTGGACCATTGATGACCCTTACATTACCTTAATCACTGACCTTGAGCATCGGAGATTCTGAACCTACCCCATTTACTACTCTAGACCAACTGGAATATTTACATTAACCCTAGTACCTAAGTTGGGTAATGTTGACAGTGCTACTGTTATGCTACTTTGTTGGGGTTGTGCAAAGTACATACCGACTATTTAACCTTTTAAGGTGTGTTAATCCTTATCACTCTACTGTGTACAACATTGCTTAACTTTTCTCTTAGGTTATTTTTGTGTTTCATTTTTGCCTTTAACCCCTTAAGGACAGAGCCTGAAATGGCCTTAATGACAGAGACAAATTTTATGAATATGACCAGTGTCACTTTATTCATTAAAGGACAACTCCGGCGGGCCCCCCCCCTAAAAAAAAAAAAAACACAGACACACACAGACACCATACTCACCATCCCTCCGGTGACGATCGCCACTCCATTCGCCCGCCGTCCGCCTCACCGTCACCTGCGTCCGCCGTCCAGCGATGTCTCTTGCTTCCGGGTCCATGAGAGAGAAAAGGCTGCCAGTGCGCTTGTGCACCGGCAGCCTTTTCATTGGCTGGAGCGCATCACATGGCTTCCAGCAAGCTCAGTCAATCAGGGCTGAGCAAGCTGGAAGCCATGTGATGCGCTCCAGCCAATGAAAAGGCTGCTGGTGCGCATTTGCACCAGCAGCCTTTTCTCTCCCATTCACTCTCAATGAAGACGCCGAAGAGGAGGAAGACCCGGACCGCCCCCCAGCTCTGACGTCACCCGTCACCAGATGCCGCCCGGGAGAAGAGCACTGTGACGACCCTAATAGGTAATGTATACATTCTTTAACTTCCGGGGTGGGGGGTCGGGAGTCGGAAAGTTGGGGAAGGGGGCCAGACTGGGTATTTAACCACATTACAAAGTTATATAACTTTGTAATGTGTGTAAAATAGGCCAAAAAAAATTTCGCCGGAGTTGTCCTTTAATAACTTCGGGATGCTTTTACCTATCCGGCTGATTCTGAGACTGTTTTCTCGTGACATATTGTTCTTTACATTTCTGGAAAATTGGAGTCAATACTCATAATGAATCTTTATGAAAAAAACCCAAATAACGTGAAAAAATGCATTTTTCCAACTTTGAAACTTTTTTGCTTATACAGAAAGTGGTTATACCACATAAATTATATATTAAATAGCATTAGCAACATGTCTACTTTATGTTGGCGGCATTTATTAAACGATCTTTCATTTTTTTTAGACAATAGAAAGCTTAAAACATTAGCAACAAATTTCCAAATTTTCAGTAAAATTTCAAAATCAGATATTTTTAGGGACCTGTTCAGGTTAAAAGTGTATTTGAGGGGCCTGTATGTTAGAAAGCCCCACAAAGCCCCCCATTTCAGAAACTGCACTCCCCACACTCTGCAAAAGCATATCCAGAAAGTTTTTAACCCTTTAGGGGAGTCACAGAAATAAAAGCTAAGTGTGTAAGAAATTTGAACATTTTAATTTTCTGTGCAGAGATTTTATTGTAATCCAATATTTTTCATAATTATAAACCTATTACCAGAGAAATGCACCCCAATATTGATTGCTCCGTTTCTGCAGTTTATAGAAATACCCCATATGTGGCCCTATTGCGCTATTTGACGCAACCACAAGCCTCAGATATAAAGGAGCGCCTAGTGAATTTCAACGCCTCCGTTATATTTGGTCATTTTGGTCAGGTTGGCAGAGGCTCTGGGGTGCCAAAACCTAAAAAACACCCCTAAAGGGACACCATTTAGAAAACTACACCCCTCAAGGAATGTAACAAGGGGTGCGGTGAGCATCTGGACCCCACAGGTGCTTCACAGATTTTCCGAACAATATGGCGTGAAAAAAGAAAAATTTATTTTTTTCACTAAAACGTTGTTCTAGCCTTCAATTTTTCATTTTCTTAAAGGGATAAGAGGAATAAAAAGACACAAAATGTGTAGCACAGTTTCTCCCGAGTACGGAAATACCCCACATGTGGCGATAAAGCGCCAAGGGGGCGCAGGACGAGCCTCCAAAGGGAAGAAGCGCCAATTGGCTTTTGGAAGCTGAATTTCACTGAAAAGGATTTCAAGGGCCATGTCGCATTTACAGAGCCCTCGTGCTGCCAAGACACTGGAAACCCCCTACAAGTGACCCCATTCTGGAAACTACACCCCTCAAGGAATCTAACAAGGGGTTCAGTGAGCATATGGACCCCACTGGTGATGGGCACAAATGTGGAACAATGTGATGTGAAAGGGAATATTTTCATTTTTTCACTTTCATGGCACAAATGTGCCCGTCATCAAGGGGTCAATATCCTCACTGCACCCCTTGTTAGATTCCTTGAGGGGTGCAGTTTCCAGAATGGGGTCACTTGTGGGGGGTTACCAGTGTTTTGGCAGCACGAGGGCTCTGTAAATGCAACATGGCATTCATCATCCATTCTAGCCAAATCCAACCTCCAAAATCCAAATGGCGCTCCTTCCCTTCGGAGGCTTGCCCTGCGCCCACATGGCGCTTTATGTCCTTATGTGGGGTATTTACGGACTCAGGGGGAATTGCTCTACACATTTTGTTTTTTTCCCCTCTTTTAACCCCTTGTGAAAATGATAAATTCAAGGCTAAACCAACATTATAGTGTAAAAAATGTAATATTTCATTTTCACGCCACTTTGTTCCACATGTTCCGTCACCAGTGGGGTCCATATGCTCACTGCACCCCTTGTTACATTCCTTGAGGGGTGTAGTTTCCATAATGGGGTCACCTGTGGGGGGTTTAAACTGGCGCTCCTTCCCTTCGGAGGCTTACCCTGCACCCGCATGGCGCTTTATGTCCACATGTGGGGTATTTCCGTACTCAGGGGAAATTGCGCTACACATTTAGTGTTTTTTTTTATCTTTTAGCCCCTTGTGAAAATGAAAAAATCATGACAAGATTAATGATTTAGAGTAAAAACTTTACAAAAATTACACTAAATGTTGGTCTAGCCTTGATTTTTTCCATTTCCACAAGGGGTTAAAAAGAAAATTAACACAAAACGTGTAGGGTAGTTTCCCCTGAGTAAGAAAATACCCCACATGTGGGCATAGTGTGCCATATGGGCACAGGGCAAGCCACCAAAGGGACAGAGCGCCATTTAGAGGCTGGAATGGAGGATGGAGGCCATGTCGCAATTACAAAGCTCCTGTGCTACCAGGACAGTAGAAACCCCCAACAAGTGACCCCATTCTGGAAACTACACCCCATAAGGAATCTAACAAGGGGTGCATTGAGCATTTGGACCCCACTGGCGATGGGCACTTACGTAGAACATGTGCCGAGAAAATAAAAAATACCATTTTTTTTTCATTTTCACGTCCCAAATGTGGCCGTCACCAGGGGGCCATATCCCCGCTGCCCCCCTTGTTAGATTCCTTATGGGGTGTAGTTTCCAGAATGGGGTCACTTGTGGGGGGTTTCTACTGTCCTGGCAGCACAGAGGGTTTATAATTGCATCATGGTATCCTCTAATGGGAATGGCGGCCATACCTATTTAACTGGGGAAAAGGGACAATTCTAATTTATTTGGGGGTATTAGGCCAATTATTAGTTTATAAGGTTGAAAAGGACAGGTGTCCATCAAACTCAATCTGTGTTGATCCAGAGGAAGGCAAAAAACCCTCGTGAGCCAGACGACAGTAGCTTTATCACAGGGGAAAAATTCCTTCCCGACTCCATAATGGCGATCAGAATAATCCCCGGATCAACGTGACCCCTGAAATAGGAATAAGGGAAAGAATTTAGACAATGTAGAACTCCGATGACGTGTGGTGCGCCTTGAAGCGATCCAGTATTCAGAGGTCGGGGGGATCAGGAGAGGTGTCACACTGGAAAATGGTGTCCTTCCTGATCCCCCTGTTACGCCACACTCTGCACTTCTTCTGGGGTCTCCTGTTTTCCAGTGTGGGGGATGTCATCTGGAGAATGTTGTCCTGGTGCGATACGGGGTCCTTCATATCCAGAAGCGCTGGGTCCGCTCCATGGCTGCTAAATATTAGGGCTCTATTATTGCTTCTGATATTTTCGGATCGTGCCGCAAGCTACAGTAGCTTGGGCAGTGAGGGACCGGAAGAGGGGGTGCTGGTATAAAAGTTATCCCCGTACAGGTGGTGACCTTTATCCAGCAGTGGGAAGATCAGTTCCCGGACGATCTTCCCACTTGTTCCGAGGATGGGGGGGGGAGGGGGCATCTGGGGGCTGGATTCGGGTGTCCCTTCCTACATACACTCTAAGGGTACATGCACACTGCGGAATCGCGACAGATAACCCTTTGTGCATTCCACAGCTACGCTACGCTACCCCCAGACACGTCACTGGATGATGAGGATGAATGGAGGAAAAAAGGATCCCCCCATTCATCCTCACTGGCTGTTTCAGTGTCGGAGGCAATAATAACTTATCCCTCTGACGCCGAAAACACCCTGGGGGCCATTTTTATACGGGATTGGTATATGGGGTATGTAGTGGTGTAGTGTCAAACTTTATTCAATGTAGTGTGGTGTAATGTAGTGTTTTTTACGTGTTTTTTTTTACAGTAAGTATAAAAAAAAAAACTACGCCAACAAAGGAGTTGCTGATAAATGCCGCACTTATCAGCAGACAGTGGCAGTAGAATATAGAAAAAAAACACCCTACGCCAAAAAGGAGGAGTTGCTGATTAGCAGCGCACTTTCGTGCGATGCTGATCAACACTCAGCGGCAATAGGGTGCGGATAATAGAAAAAAAAAATTTGGGAAAAAAAAAAAAAAAAGCTTTTTCTACATTCTGAACATACCTATAGCTGCTGATAAGTTTATTACACATATCAGCCGCTAGAGGGCAGCAGAGCACAAAATCCGGAAAAAGACGAGGCTGGAGCCGAAAAAAGCCGATGGGGACCGCCGGAAATAGCCGAAGACCCGACGGAATGACGGAGGACGCCGCGAACCCGGAAGACGCAATCAGGACCCCGGGACAGGTGAGTAATGTACAAATACCTGCTCTGGACCCCTCAGCTACCTAGCTGAGGGGTCCAGAGCAGGTATTTCCTATTTTTGTGGACTCCGATCGCCGTGCCACCGGCCCGATCACCGTGAACGGCCGGCCGGTAACGGACGGCCTTTCACAGCGATCGGGCCGGTGGCACCGTGACCACCATTACTTTTTACAGTAATGGCGGTCGGTGCCGTCCTCGGACAGCACCGACCGCCATTTTTTCTGGGTCATCGGGTCACCGATGACCCTGAAAGGTTCCGATCGCCGCTATTGGCTGATCTGAATTCATCAGCCAATAGTATTTGCCCTTAATAGAAAGGCAGAAAAGAATAGCATCTGATCTATAGGTAAAACTTAGGTACTTTGCAGAAAGCTTATTATCTCTACATAAAGGTTCTTTTTATAATGCAAATACAACTCCATGAAAACTATTTTTAAAATCAAACATATTTCTCTACAGGCAGGAGATGGGACCATGTGAGATGTGGGATCACAGGTATACTATATAGATAGCACAAGACTGATCGCTTTTTGGGTGGCAGATGCCTTATTTTGTTCACTGTTAGGTGTTAATTGGTGTACACAGGAAGAGCGTGGGGAAGGTTTACATATCATAGGGATATAAAGAGGTCCTGGAGTCAGAAAGGTGATATAGTGACATGACACGATCTTTAGCAATATTTCAATAATGTGACCTCCCAAAAGCCTCATCTGTTACAGGTTGGCATAAACATATTTCACCCATTAACCCACCCAGAGCGGGTGTCCACTGCTGTTGTAGCAGCATGTATAGGTCAGTACTATGTGTTACATTCACACACAGGAGTTATGTTAGTTCCCTTGCCCAATTAGACCCCCTCTTCCTGAAGGGATATATATAGTGATAGTGTGTTTAGTAGTGAATATTGACTATTACAGAGCGTATTATTGACTATGACTTGGCTTGAGGCCAGGACCCTGTCACAGGACTATTCCTGATTTCTTTATGTCTGATGATACCCTAGCCATGTCCAGCTGGAGCACGTCAAGGAGGGATTGCAGTGAAAACTGTGACTAACCTCACATTGGGAAATTATATAATCTACCTTCAAAAGCTATACAAGTATTGACTATATTGCAGTTGTTAAGCTAAGCGCAAAGGCTGTCTCTACTGCCAACACACTAGGTTCCTAAGGGGTACCCCCAACAGCTAGCTTTACCCACTAGGTGGGCTTGTAATCCCTTATCTTATGTCACTCAGTGTCCACAGGATAGCATAGGCAGATGTTATTTCCCGTGGATGCAGGACTCTCCTCTATCAGTCCCAGCTGAGTACTTCATGTCTGAACAGGTCTCTGGTCTGTAGGCTGCAACATTCCACGCTACAACTACTTCAAGACAAGGCAATTCCAAGCTATTCTCATCAAGATCTATTCTATTACAAGTTTCTATAATATACAGTAACAACTCCTATCTATATCTATTTCAGCGACCATGCTGTGTCTGAACGTAGCAACTCTAATGGGATCTTCTGCAATATATATATATATATATATATATATATATATATATATACACACTCACCTCTGTACTGCACTACAAAGCTTTTTTCAGTAAGAACGTTAACTGTTTAAGTGCCTGGACTCTGTGCTCATTAGTGTATGAAACCTTGCTCACCAGGCTCACTATTAACTGTTAAAACGCTTCTGTCAAAGCTGAGAGTGGCATATAAACTCTATAAATGCACGTTGGTGGTGGGATAATGGGATAGATTGGCCTCCTGAGACATGATTGCAGGGAGCTGATCCTTTGGCAGCCGGGGGCCTATACTATTTCATGAGAAAAATATTACGGCACACCACTCATCAATTTCATTGTAGATATCTATTTTGCAGTTTTCATCGCACAGAAAAACATAAAGATTCACTTGATGTAACAACACATATATCAACGAGAGATCGTTTTCACTGTAAATAAAATATTATATAGAGGCTCAGATATTGCTGTAATGGATCTCAGCCGCATCTAAGATAATCGAGATACAATAAAATACTCACATGTTCATTAGTCTTATTCTCCCAATCAGAAGACCAGCATCTAATGAGTTAACTTGATTAATAGAAGAGAATGACTCTATTGCGTTAAAGGGGTAGTGCGGCACCCCCCCCCCCCCCAAAAACAAAAAAAAAACCAGAGTATATACTTACCATCCCTCCGGTGACAATCGCAATTTGAATTTGCCGGCTGCGTCCCCGCTATCTTCGGGTGTAGTGAATGGGAGAGAAAAGGTTGCTGGTGCACATGCGAACCGGCAGCCTTTTCATTGGCTGGAGCGGATCACATGGCTTCCAACAAGCTCAGCCAATCAGGACTGAGCAAGCTGGAAGCCATGTGATGCGCTCCAGCCAATGAAAAGGCTACTAGTGTGCATGTGCACCAGTAGCCTTTTCCTCTCCCATTCACTGCCGTGCAAGACAGCAAAGAGGAATGAGACCAGGACTGCCCCCCGCTGTGATGACATCGACCCAAGATGGCGCCCGGGAAAAGAAGACGGGGTCAACAGTGTTTTGGTATGTATACTTTATTTAACTTCCAGGGGAAGGAGGGAACGGGGCCAGAATGCTTATTAACTGTTATATAACTTTGTAATGTGAGTTAATTAAGCAGAAAAAGAAAAACGTGGCACTACCCCTTTAACTACAGTAGATCAATGTGACAGAGACGTGTACTCTAATAGTAATCAAGAGGTTAATATTGGCAGCAAAATCAGAATAGCTAGGTGAAGAGTCAAGGAGAGCAGGCAGTAAGGATCTGAGTAAAACAGGTGGAAATCTGCGTGAAACCCCCTGCTGTGGACTCCGCTTATATTCCTGCCTCAGTGTGTCAATACAATGCCTTAAGCTCCGCTAGCCTCTGCTCAATGAATTGACATGTAAATTCTTTGAGCAGAGAGCAGACACACCCTATACATCCCATTGAGACAGTAAGGCAGACAGGATTCCGAGCGGAGTCCACGGCGGGAGTTTCACACAGAATTTCACCTGTTTTACTCAGTGTGAACAAACCCCTAGAATAAAATGAGGAAATCCAGCAGAGTAAAACTCCTAATCTGGAGCGTGCATGAAATCTCTACTGCGGCGTCGCTCTATATAGGGCATCACTGGTGACATCAGTGTATGGAGCCACGCGTGAAGAGCCCTGTGTATAGTGTTAATATGATGAATTCTATCTAGGAAGTGTCAGTGTGTTGGAATGAATGAGATCAACATTGGGCCTCTGTGGCTGCCATGATTGGTCTATCGCTACAGCCTGGCAAAACTACACAAATTGGCTATCACAATCATACAGACAAGAGGAAATGAAGCAACATGGAATTTTAACCGCTGAGCAAACAGCATAAAAAAGAACACATTTCTATTTTTCATTTTGAGTGCTCATTTGGGTCTTCGTAAAGTCACATGAGTCTCAGTAAATCAAAATGCTATTAAACGCATTGACCTAACACAGTCATATTTTGGCCTATTTAATAGTCAACACGCAGGTAAATCCTTTGGGGAAAATTTTAATTTACTAAATTTAAGATTCTTGACATCAATTTGTTGAATTATTTAAAATCTTTGGCTTCTCTCAGAGAGCGTGCCGTTAATAAACTCTCCTGAGCCGCTTTCACATTCAGGATGGATTTTTTGGGGAAAATCAAAGGAAGTTTGACCATTTTTGCTTTCTCATACGATTGAGCTGATGAAAATGTTATTTCGTTTTTACAGCTCGTGTATGCAGCTCATAGGAGAATCTATGTGCGCTGTTTTCAATCAGCAGTTTTTAGCCTGGTCTCGCAGTATGCACTATGTATTATCGCCCTCTCTCTGCACCTCGTTGTCTATCCTCCTCTAGGGTCCTACAGCAAAGCCAAGATAGTATCATTATGTATCTTCAAGGATACTGCTAAACTGCTTTTCTCTTCCACAAATCATATCTTATCTAATCAGGTCAATTTGAGACATGAAAAAGCAGGACGTGTAAAGAGGAGATGTGCTGGCAGACAGCCTCCTGGGCAGCAATAAGGCCAATGGACTAGGAGGTCTAACCGCACAGGAGGATTCACCTCAGCTCACATTTAAAGAATTGGTAGACCTAGGAGCCAATGCAAATACAGAACATTTGCTGCATATTTAACTGACTGTTCTTCGCAGTCTTACCAAGACCAAAGCCTTAAAGGGATATTTAAATTTCAACAAATTTATTAAATCCCTTAAGGACAGAGTCTAAAATGGCCTTAAGGATCGGGACAATTTTCAATTTAGCGTTTTCGTTTTTTCGTCCTTGTCTTCTAAGAGCTATAACTCTCTTATTTTTCTAGCTACTGCCCCATGTAAGGGCTTGTTTTTTTCAGTTCCCTTAGGGGACTTAAACATTTTTACTTTTAATGGCGGGCCGCCGCACAATCAGGGTGGCCCGTCATTAACAGTAAGGACCTGGCTGCATATACTGCTGGTCCCCACGTGCTTTGATGACGGACTCCATGATGTGTAGGTATGGCATGAGTTCTTAAAGTATCACTGTTGTTATAACTTTCATAATCTAAACCAGGGGTGGGGAACCTTCTCCATGTCAAGGGCCAGTCGGGCATTAATAAAATCATTCAAGGGCCGCATACTATGTGCGGCAGTTAGTAGCGTGGGTTTGCAGCACCCGGGGCAAGGCAAAGTATTGTTCCCCTAGTGCCCCTGCTATTGTAGTTAACCCCCAGTGATGCCCTTGTAGTCTAGTTATCCCCCCCCCAGTGATGCCTCTGGTAGGCCTAGTTAACCCCCCACCTTAAATTCATGTCCCTGCTAGCCTAGTTAACCCCCCCAGTCATGTCCCTGGTAGCCTAGTTAACCCCCCCAGTCATGTCCCTGCTAGCCTAGTTAACCCCCCCAGTCATGTCCCTGCTAGCCTAGTTACCCCCCCCCCCCAGTCATGTCCCTGCTAGCCTAATTAACCCCTTAGTCATGTCCCTGGTAACCTAGTTAACCCTCCCCCCAGTCATGTTCCTGGTAGCCTAGTTAACTCCCCCAGTCATGTCCCTGGTAGCCGAGTTAACCCCCCCCCAGTCATGTCCCTGGTAGCCTAGTTAACCCCGCCAGTCATGTCCCTGGTAGCCTAGTTAACCCCCACCCCAGTCATGTCCCTGGTAGCCTAGTTAACCCCCCCCCCCAGTCATGTCCCTGGTAGCCTAGTTACCCCCCACCTCCACCCCAGTCATGTCCCTGGTAGCCTAGTTAACCCCGCCAGTCATGTCCCTGGTAGCCTAGTTAACCCCCACTCACTGTCCCAAATAAAAAAATATAAACATCCCGCTCACCTTTCCTCCGCTCCCGCGCTGCCCAGGTCCTCTTCTCCACAATGTATGCTGAAACTGCAGATTGACAGATAATAAGATAGCTGATTTGTTACCTTTATACCCAAACTAAGATTCAGAGATTTAGAGAGAGATTTCCCAGCCACATGACAACTCTTGACCACAGAAACTGGGACTAGGGTACCAGGACACTGCAACTGCACCTCATGAGGCTAGCTACACTACCATACAGCTACCATTATGATCTGTTGAGCCCGATAAGTTCCCTTGCATTCTGATGGGCATGCTGAGTTTCTATTTTTCTTAGCAGATAAGGATTTATCAGATTAAAGAGTAATATATGACAGCCGGACCATCAAAGAGCAGCAGACACCTGATGAAGAAGTAATGGACCAGGTCACTCTGCTATCTGAATGGCGGCATTATTTGGGTTTCTATTTGTACTATTATTTGGGCATTGAATACACCTTTTTCATTACAATATAAAGTACATCCCGTTGCGTTTTATTTTCTTGACTAACATGGTAGAGAACATCTTTTGAATCGAGGCGCAGGAATAAAAGGGGTTTTGAAATTAATGGAATAAATGGCAAACCTTTCCGCCATTGTAGTATAAAGGAAGCACCTTTGAAAAATGTTAAAAATGAGACATAAAGGTTACAAAATCCAATTTTGAATTTCAAATCAATAGTGAAGTAGGCTCTTGAGTTTTTCATGTTACTGGATAACATGTTATAAATCATTTCATTACTTTCCTGAAAGAGGCTGTAAACAGAAACTGCGAAGATTCAGTCAAGAACAGACGTTCTGCCCACCAGCCCACCCAGATGGAAATACTAATGTCCTTCACACTTGTGAATACCTTACTTCATATAATATAGCCGGCGACTGGTGCATGAGACCTGCTGAGAGGCTCCTTTGGAGTGAGAGTTGATGATATGTAGCAATGTGGAATATATATATATATATATATATATATATATATATATATATATATATATACACATATCAGCCATACGCAGTTTTATAGTTATTGAAATTTCAGAGGAAGGCAATGAGTTTGGACCCGCAGTGCTACCAAACTGATATGGTTTTGGACCAGGCCTCGGAACACAGTCTTGGGCCTTATTCACATGTCCAGTGTTTTTCATGGTGATTTTGTCCGCTCCGTGAAAAACAGTCTTGGATGTGCTGCGTTGGGGGTCTGGAGAGTGGTGATAGTAGCTAGGGAGATGGGAGTGGTGACAGAACCGGGAGAGAGGTGGGAGCTATGACAGGAGTGGGGGAGAGACAGGAGCAGGTAACAGGAGCGGGAGGAAAGATGGGAGCAATGACAGGTGTGGGGGAGAGACAGGAGCGGTGAAAGGAGCAGAGGAGAGACTGGGATTGGTGACAGGAGCGGGGAGAGGTAGGAGCAGTAACAGGAGCAGGGGAAAGAAAGGAGCGGTGACAAAAGCTGCTGAGAGACAGGATCAGGGGAGACAGGAGCTGGTGACAGGAGCAGTGAAAGGAGCAAGGGGAGGCATCCATCCATTCTATTTTTTTGCATTTGTTTTTTTTTTGGATGGTGTGAATGGACACATAGGATAATTTTACGGGATGTGTGAATAAGGCCTAAATGTCCTCTAGGTTTTCACTCTTGCTTCAGGTTGCTTCATGGTATGGGTAGCAGTGGACCCAATTGACCAGAAGGTACTGGAGCGTGGCACCATTTGGTTAAGCAGATAAGCATAATCAGTGGTCCAAGTCATATACAGGAGAGTCAGGCCCTATTCCACTGGACGATTATCGTTCTCATAATCGTTAACAATAAACAATCTCAAACGACCGCTATCCAGTAACAGGGCAGAGACTTAATCCTTTATAGGCAGACAGTTAAGCAAGGTGGCACAGGTCAGCAACAAGAGTAGTAATATGTTTCAGGGGGAGATCAAGCAGAATTGGATTCCAAGAAATAAGCACGGACCAAGGTACATGGAATAAGAACCAACAATGAAATTCAGTGTTTTCTAAGAATATTCATGGTGATGAGAACTGAATTTTTACTTCTTTTAAGTGAAAGACAGGTGTACGTGAATGTGCCGTCCCTTTGTAAGCGGTAGTCATACGCGGAGCTGTTAAATTGTTTGGCTAGGGTAATGTTCTCCAAACCTGAACTGGGCATTTGATTCCCTGCATCTGCAGAAGTTGGATACTGATGTAGGGAGTCCAAAACCAAACAGTTTGACAGGTCTGCTGAACACTAGTTATAAGCGAACATGTTCGCAATGTTTGTATGAACATAAGCCTATTTGTTCACGTTTGCCGATCACAAACAATTTGTTTGATGATCGGAATGGTTATAACAATCACTTTTTACCATATTCGAACCTGTGAACATACAAAATTTACGCTTTGTGTCTGATCTGTACGCATGTGCATAGACCGAATCGTACACTTCTACTGTACTTTCGTTGTTTGTTCATTAATGTTCGGTGAACATGAACCGATCACAATCATTTTCTTTTAAAGGGATTATCCAGCGCTACAAAAACATGGCCACTTTTCCCCCTACTTTTGTCTCCAGTTCAGGTGTGGTTTGCAATTAAGCTCCATTTACTTCAATGGAACTGAGTTTCTAAACCCCATCCAAACTGGAGACAACAGTAGGCGGAAAGTGGCCATGTTTTTGTAGCGCTGGATAACCCCTTTAAGTTCATATTCGGGAGAGGAACCTAACATCGGAATGTTCACTCATCACTACTCAACACTAGTGAGCTTCACCCCTAGTCTATTCAGGCACCCCCAACCAGGGCAGTTTCTAGGTCATTTTGACAACAGGGCGGATCTTGATAAAAGCGCCCCCCTCCCCCTCCTCACTCAGTTCAGCCACTGGGGAAAGAAGGGGGGCTTTTATCAAGATTCGGGTTATTAGAAAGAAGCAGTGTGTGTATTGCGGCATAGAACAGTGTTGCACCCCTGCCAAATAATGTTCCACTGAATCATTATACAAAATCATTATACAGGGACTCACAGGTGACGTCTTCTTTGATCTGACGGTCACGTTCCCTTTTCCTCTGCATCCGGCCCCGGCCTCCATGACGGTTTCTTGCAGCTACAATTCATCTCTTTAGAACCTGCCAGACAGACATCTTAGGCTCCGCACATTTCCAGCAACTTCCCCTTTTCCCACTTATAAAGTCCCAAACTGTATGCTGGGAAAGCTGGTGACCTCCATTATACACTGACATACAGGATACTGGGAGAGCTGGGTGACCTCCATTACACTGACATACAGGATACTGGGAGAGCTGGGTGACCTCCATTACACTGACATACAGGATGCTAGGAAAGCTGTGTGGCCTCCATTACACTGACATACAGGATACTGGGAAAGCTGGGTAACCTCCATTACACACTGACATACAGGATACTAGGAAAGCTGGGTGACCTCCATTACACTGACATACAGGATACTGGGAAAGCTGGTAACCTCCATTACACACTGACATACAGGATACTGGGAAAGCTGGGTGACCTCCATTACACTGACATACAGGATGCTGGGAAAGCTGTGTGACCTCCATTATACACTGACATACAGGATGCTGGGAAAGCTGTGTGACCTCCATTACACACTGACATACAGGATACTGGGAAAGCTGGGTGACCTCCATTACACTGACATACAGGATGCTGGGAAAGCTGTGTGACCTCCATTATACACTGACAAACAGGATGCTGGGAAAGCTGGTGACCTCCATTATACACTGACATACAGGATACTGGGAGAGCTGGGTGACCTTCATTACACTGACATACAGGATGCTAGGAAAGCTGTGTGACCTCCATTACACTGACATACAGGATACTGGGAGAGCTGGGTGACCTCCATCACACTGACATACAGGATGCTGGGAGAGCTGGATGACATGTAGACTTTGGCGCGAGGGGCGGGGCTTATCGCGGGGGGCAGCGGGATTATCGGGACATATCGGGGCTCCCTCTTTGCAGGATTCCCCCACCAGATACTCACCTGTCACCCTGCAGCCTCCAGGTCCTCTTCTCGGTGAGTCCTGTCCTCTTCTGGCTTCCGGTGCAGGCAGCCACCTGTCATACAGAGGCTGCCTGCACAGGAAGCCTCTGTCTCTGCCCCGGCTGCTGTTTCCTTTAGCTGTGCGTGCGTACGCACAGCTAAAAGTTGCTCTGGCCAGGGAATCTGGAACTTAGATTCCAGATCCCTCGGCCAGCCCTGAGGATGCAGGGGCTGCGGGCCGGGTACTGTCGGGTGCCCTAGAAACGGCCCTGCGCCCCAACTCACCACCAAGTCACTTGTGCACCTTGAGCTTGCAGTCTACTTACCTGCATGACTTCAAATAAAACCTTGGGTTGCCAACAGGTAGCCAGTGGGGCAGGTCCATGAATTCACATAAATAGAGCAGGCAACTCCATCATAATGTTACAGCCCATGGCGATATAGCTTAGCCTATAGTAGCGGAAATATCCCCTAATATGTATTTTATCATACATACTCCAGTTGTTATTTTTTTTATATTTTTTAGCATACTCTACTTAAATATTGGGCGGATTTATTTGCTTTTTCTATTATTTTAAGCAGAAGAAAAGCAACATTCAATACCGGATTGTGACTCGGGCAGCTTTATCTGCGCCGAGAAATAAGAAGCTGTCACTTACTGTTGTCAAGGTAAACACGACTGGAAATAATGACACGTTACATTACTTTTTTAGGCGTAGTTTTATTACTTAGAAATACATGACATTCATTTTGAATTTTCAATAAAAGGCGAACAGCATGCAATATGTATGATGTCTCCTTCAGCACTTGGCAATATTGACGCACTGGGTTTATATGGAGTAATTGGACATATGCTGAGACTGATGTCAGTACAAAGCACAGCACAGCCGATATGTTTCCAGCACTCAATGGTTCCATTTTGAATTATTTGTCACACATACTGATGCTTTAACACTTCAAAAAGGAGAGAAGCTAAAATGGGTCAAGGTGTCGTATGAAACTATAAGGCCTTTTAAACACGATTGATCAGAATGCTCATTCCCCATAATCGACCCAGATAAAAGACCCGACAAACAGAGTGACTGAAAATCCAATAAAATCATTGGTATGGGCTGCCCATTACCCTGTGTAAATGTGAATGTTCAGCTGACAGTGGTCAGGTTTGAAGTAAAACGATATTTCTTCCCAGATGGCAGGATACACTGCCAAAATGCTGCTGCCACAATCTCTGTTCAGGCGTGCGCCGGAGACGGAATTCTTCTGGCAGCACCATTGACTACATTGAATACAACATCGCTGCTGGAAGAATTCTGTCTCTGAAACACCCTGAGAGAGAGCAGTGGCAAGATTTGGATAGTGTATTCTGCAAGGAGTGATATTTGCATTTTATAGGTTGTTCAAACGAAACCGTGATCCTTCATGTGGCCCTTCTATTAATCTATCCAAGTAAAGGCTCCGAAAAACAAACAGTGATCACACAGATCGATGCTTATTATTCCCCCATCAGCTGATGTACGAGTTCCTTAAGTCTGGCAATACACATAAGAAAGCTGTCATCTAAATGCTCCTTCAACTAACTGCGACCTGCTGATATCCCCTAAACTTGTGCTTTTGGCTGAGCATACATGTGTTTATAACAGGAATATGGGGGAATGTTGACACTGCCAGACACCTCTGGCGGCATCTTATCTTTGTAGCATTAAAAAGATTGGGCAAAATTCTCCAATCTCCAATCCTTCTCATCCCAGATACCTGCTGGCGAGTGAGAGGAGGCCTTTATTTTATACTCCTAAGGCTGCATTCACACGTTCAGTGTTTTTTCTGGTCTGCCATCGTTACCTCCGTGATCCATGCAAAACCATCCGTGTTTATATCAGTCTTGATTTCCTTTCGCATCTGTGTCCGCGTTTTCCACGGATCTGTTTAAAGCATTTTAAATTACATTGATTACATTACATGCGTTTTTTTCATAAATAAACACAGATGTCATATCTGTGTACATCCATGAAAAACACAGATCTCATTGATTTCTATGGGGAATCTGTGCCGTGCTTCTGTTCCGAGTTATGACATGTCCAATTTTTAAGTGGAACGGATTGGAGATCCATGAAAACACTGAACATGTGAATAGCCCAATGCAAAGCAATGGGCTATAAATTTGTCCGTGCGCACGTGTGAATGGAGCCTAAGACTTCCATACAGTGAAGATAGAAGTTCAGTTCACTAGAGTATCAACGAAATGCAGCCAATGAGGCTTGTTTATTATAAAATTAGGTTAAAAGTGACACAAATCAAATAGATTAAGTAAATTAAAAAAAAACAGGGGTGGATTAAGAGGAACACCCATCCCGCCCCCCCCCCCAAAAAAAATAAAAATAAATAAATAAAAAATAATAATAATATTTTGTTGTTTAGATTACATTTTATTTATTTATTTTTGTTTCTTTTTGGATACTGGATATGTTATATACTGTATCCTCCTACATTTTATAATTTATTCTAGTAAACATTTTAAATGCTGATGTTATTGATAATAAAGCCATAAAAAGAATAGACTACGTTTTTAATAGGAAATTGTATGTTGTGAAAAAGTTCTATGTAATTCCATGGATTTTCCCCCGTGCCAGGAAATCTCTTATTCGGTAAATCCATTCCAGTCGTAAATTTCCTGTATATATAAGGTTTTGTAAACATTTTTTATAAACCATTTTTCTAAGGGATAAACATTATTATCTGTCGATAATCATCCCTTCCTAATATAAATGAGCTTATTACTAGTAATCTACATAAAAATGGAAAAGATTTTGTACTAATCCTGAACCGCAGCAGGTATAATAGTCTGTTTACAAATCTGCTGGCTGCTGACTTTAAATATCCTGGCATTCCCTGCTAGCTCAGTGTATGAGTAGTAATTTATGTGTGGCCATAACTTGAGATGATCACGACTCCAGCATGCTTAGATCCACCGGACCCGAGCGTGTGGCATTTAATTAGCGGTGGCTGAAAAAGTTGGATGCAGCCCTAGAAACCATGTTTTTCATCCACCTTCTACAGCCACCGGTAATCCAATGCCGAACACGCAGGTAACAGCCCCACTCATCTGGCATGTGTTGCTTCAGACAATAGATCTCAATGATCTATTAAAATTGCTGGACAGTGTCGGTTCTGAATTCATTACGTAGATCCTTGTCTTTCCTGAGTCTTGTCTTGCTTTTGTGTTTGGATCCACCTCGGGACTTTCTAAATAAGATCAGCCTTTCCACTCCTTGTCTTACACACCCAGGTAAAACTAGTTTACTCAGGTGCCACAGCTCGTTGCTGTGCCCTACTCCAGCCACTAGGTGTCTTACTCCCCTTGTGCACAGCTGCAGTACAGGTAGGAAGGTTAGACTGTTTTTACACTCTCTTGCACTCACAGTTCCTGTCACAGGGCCCTATAAAAGATAGGGGGCTTCCTGTTCAGTTTTTAGGTGGAGAGGAGTTCAGTGAGCAGAGAGTTCTGAGAGGAGTTCAGAAGAGTTCCAGTGTGAGAGACTACAGCAGTCATGCACTGCTGAACTTAACCTTGGGGAAACCGGAGTTACAGAAATAACCCTTGCCTACGCTGTGGAGCTTCACTTCAGGACAGTCACTCCCTAGAGAGAAAAGGTAGTGGGACTGATCCGCAGTAGAGGACAGATGCAAGTTAGCCGCTCTCTACTGATTATGCCTGACTATGTGGGAAAACGTCTACTGGTTAGCTTCACCCATTGACAGAGACCTGGGTCTAGTACTCCTACCAAGGGCAGTCACCGATACTGTGTAGACAGAAGGCGGTCAGATAACGCAGACTTATCTAAATGTGAGTACAGCGAGTTAATCAAGACACACACTACACACACATCCCAGCAGAGTACTGTACTAATTAAGCAAGGGCTCCAATCCGGCCCCGGCTTTTTTCTATTACCACTCTTGGCCACCGTGACAAGTTGCCCCAAAACACCAGAGCCCACCATCTGGTTCAACACCAGTATTCAGCGCTAGAAGAGCTTTTTCTCTGGAGTACCCCTTTGAGGAGTGGTCAAAACAGTACCATCCTTTTAAGGACTGTATAAGGTTGTCCTACCATGGAATCAAAGGTAAATCATGTGATTTGGAGCCCCATGTATGGGGACATTTCTGCCAGAGATTTTTTCCTGCAGAGTACCCCTTTAACCTGTTAAGTTGCCATAACTTTTTAAAAGTTTACGTTGTAAAAGTGTGTGTGTGTGTGTGTGTGTGTTTAAACTTATAGGATAATATTTTTTATGATTTTTACCAAAGATCAAAAGAGTTTTTAAAGATTATGGACATTTGATATAAAAATAATTCTAAATTGAAGATTGTATTTTTTCTGTTGCTGTGTAACATCTATTTTCATATATAACGTGCCCTAGATAAGATTAGCATCTTAGGGGAAGGGCTTTGTTTAAGATTGGCCTCTAAAAGGTCAGAAAAGACCATCTGGGGATTAAGATCTTTTTACTTTTAATAAACGTTTTTCTCCCATAACTGGAGCTGCCATAGCAACTCTAGTTCCAGAAACAGGCTGCCCTGACAATATGGCACCTATTCCACAGCTGCATATTCTCCCATGGGGCTGCTATTCTTGACTGCTATGAAGACATGACGCTATATGATAAAGTCTCTTAAAGAGTTTATCCAATTAGGTAAAATATAAGTTGAATCATCCCCCCTCCTGGAGACTAACAGTTCACTCCATAGATGTCTTTACCCTTTCTGTCTCCTTCCCTGCTGATTTCTGCTAAAGGCACGAAAAACTGTATCTGAGCTGTTAGTCCATCTCTGCTCTCAACTCCCTCCGAGACGGCTGATGTGAACAAGTCCCTATCTGCAACTTTGTAATGCTGGAGGGTTAATCTGAGGTCAAGTGGCTGGTGAACTCACTGTGATTATCCCTCCCGGCATTACAAAGTTGCTACAAAGTTACAGATAAGGACTTTTTTACATCAGCCATCTCAGAAGGAAGAGGGAGGAGAGGTTTAGAACAGAGACGGACTCAGCAGCTCTCACACAGTTTTCGGTGTCTTTAGCAGAAAGCAGCAGCTCAAAACTGAAGGAAGGAGACAGAAAAGGTAAGACAAGTATGGAATGACTTGGTAGTCTTCAGGAGAGGGGGATGATTCAACATATAGTTTACCTAACCGGATAACCCCTTTAAGGAATGCCATAAAAACAAGGAGGTCATTAAAGGGATAGTCTAGGACAGTACTCCAGTTTCACAGGGTGTTATGAAATTGATCTGAAACCATGAAGCATATTGTGCCTATATGCGCATTCTGCAACCATCAAGTATATCATGCCACTGTAGAAAAAACAAATATATTTGTTCAACTGCAAAAGGTCTTCATTATTCCATTATTAATTCTGTACCTCACATTATTTAAACGGTCACGTATAATAGTGGACAACCCCTTCAAGACCATAATTCTTCCCTGAAAATACAATGAATAGATTGAAAAGCAATTAATACAAAAATAATTCTGACAGATTGTGGATATCTGCATCTGACAGATTGTAGCAATATGTGGTCATGCTATTATAGATAGATTTTTGTGGCTTGGATATCACTTACTGGTATGGGAATAAGTCCGAAAACAAGAGCTTTCCTGTTTATAGAGGACTCTAATAGACAGATCCTGATTTCTTGGACTGTCTAAGGGGCGTCTGAGTTGGGACCTTGAGGGTTAGTGGAGAAGGACCTATTCGTGTAGGGCAAGAATGTCTTTTATAGATCCAAGTGGGACCGAAGCCATCTGTCTGCACCATCCTGATGTTCTTGTTTCCATAGAGAGTCTGGGAAATGAAAGATAATGTATAGAACAATATGTTACCACTGCTGTTTCTTTCTTTTGCATCGGTCTGTGTTCTTAGGCTGCCTGCAATTTTCGAGAATCTTCTATGGAGAGATTTTTTTTTCTTCATTGGCACCCCACATAATCTTTCATTTTGTTCTACATGTGAATGCTCATTTATCTATTTGTATAGTTTGCTCTCCTGATGTGCCCTCTCCTCTTCCATCTATCTATTGCTCTGTACAAAGAATGTACCCCCACCCGTTGTGTTCACTAGCTGACAGGACGGTGTGTTCACGCTCGACAATATATTGTATTATTACCGGTAACAAAAAAGTTAGTTGAAAAGGAATTATGTATATTATGCAACAAACACTTAGAACTGTATACATCTGAGTACATTTGATTGTCCTAGTTGGTATACAGCTTTGTATCTTTTTACCATATGCGACAACCCATAGGGAGCATTACCATTAGCTATGGGGGTATATGTAAAGTCAGAGGCAGTCACGGTTGGGGTTAGTGAATATGAGGATCTCCACTGGATTCTCCCATGACCTGTGAGTCTGCATAGTTAGGCTGGGTTCACACTACGTTTTTGCAATCCGTTTTTTTTTTCCATCTGTTTTTGCAAAAAACGGATGAAAAATGGATGGAAAAAAACGGATGCAAGTGTGTGCATTCATTTTTCCATTGACTTCCATTCTAAAAAAAATGGATTAAAGCGGATCCCTTTTTTTTCAACGGCCAAAAACGTAGTCGACCACCTTTTTTTTGTCCGTCAAGAAAAAAAACGGATCCCATTTTTTATAATGGAAGTCAATGGAAAAACGGATGCACACAGTTGCATCCGTTTTTTTCATCTTTTTTTCATCCGTTTTTTTGCAAAAAAACGGATTGCAAAAACGTGGTGTGAACCAAGCCTTACAGGGAGGTGTGATGCCCTACTCTCCTCTCTGAAGTGAAAGTTCTAATCATAGTTATCTTATCTGAGGTGTAAAGACTGGTTAGCTATCAGCAGTTTTAATCTAGAATACATGTACGGTACTTACTGTTAGGGCCCTATTACACAGGATGATTATCAGGCAAAAAATCGTTATATCGTTTGAATTTAAACGATAATCGTCCTGTGTAATGGCAGGCAATGATCAAAAAATCACATGTGTGTCGTTGATCATTGATTTAGATTCGACCCTAAAATCATCGTTAATCGTTCGCTAATTGTTCGCTGTAATTCCACATTTGTTCGCTGCAGTTCCGCATTTGTTCACTAATCGTTCCGTGTAATTCTTGTTGTTCATCGTTCATTAATTCTTGTTGTTCATCGTTTTACTGGGATCAGAGGAAATAAATGATCATAGTAACGATCGCAGTACCGATCATATACAACGACTATTGTTCTGTGTAATATGGTGAACGGTTTCAGGTTAACAATAAACAATATCGTTTGCAATCGTTTATCATTAGTCGTAAATCTTTAAAAATTACTTTGTCTAATAGGACCCTAACTGAGCTGCAATGCCCACTGTACTTTGATGATGTAATAATCACAATGTCTCTAGGCCTGGCCTGAAGCCCTAGAGGGTATTAGATATACCCATGTGCAACCTTTACCCAAAGTCTCTGGTTTCTGTTCCTATATCCCTTCTTTACTAAACCTTAAAGGGGTTATCCAGGGTTAGAAAAACCGGGCCACTTTCCTCCAGAGACAACACCACTCTTGTCTCCAGTTTGGGGTTTTCAATAAGTTCCACTGAAGTGAATGGAGCTTAATGGCAAACCACACTTAAACTGGAAACAAGAATGGTGCTGTCTTTGGAAGAAAGTGTTCATGTTTTTCTAACGCTGGGTAACCCCCCCCCCCCCCCCCCCCCAATCACTTAAAAAAATTGCTATGATGTTAAAGAAACCTGCTTGTATAAGAGCCAGCACACTTCCGAAACATATTCCCATAGTCCGCCCAACTCTTGATTTCATGGAGAATACAGCGCTTTGAATCACGCCCAGAGAGGTGTGATCAACCGTGACTAGGTGCCTGAAGAGGTGACGTCTAGATGACTAGTTGGAGATCGTATACATAGAGCATTGACTTAATGTAAGTGTAAATTAGCTTTTTTTACAGAGACGCAGGCTACAAGAAAATGTTTTGGAGGTCTGCTGGGTCTTGTAGCAGCATGTTCCCTTAGCATTATAGTGATTTTTTGAGTAATTGGTTCCCTTTAAGGTTAGAGTAGTTGTAAAACTAGAGAGATATGGGATTCCTCAACCTTAAAGCGACTCTGTACCCACAATCTGACCCCCCCCTAACCACTTGTACCTTCAGATATCTGCTTTTAATCCAAGACCTGTCCTGGGGTCCGTTCGGCAGGGGATGCAGTTATTGTCATAAAAACAACTTTTAATCCGGCAGCGCTGTGTCCAACGGCCGGGGCTTACATTTGTATATGTATTAGGCTGGCACAACCTCTTTGTCCCTCCTCCCCACCCTCCTCATCATTAGGAATACTCCAGGCAGATTGCTTCCTATTCCCCAGCTGTGGCATTCCGGCACATGGGATGGATCGTTAATACACCTGTGCAAAGCTCAAACAGCAGTAAATGTTCCTGGATCATTCCTAATGATGAGGAGGGTGGGGAGAAAGGACGGAGAGGTGGTGCCAGCCTAATGCATATACAAATGTAAGCCCCGGCCGTTAGACACAGCGCTGCCGGATTAAAAGTTGTTTTTATGACAATAACTGCATCCCCTGCCAAACGGACCCCAGGACAGATCTTGGATTAAAAGCAGCTATCCAAAGGTACAAGTGGTTTGGGGGGGACAGATTGTGGGTACAGAGTCGCTTTAATTTCTCGCAACTAGACTGTGCCCAGATTGAAAAGGATTTCCTCTCTCTGTGGAGAGTGCTAGGCTAAGGAGACTGCTCCCAATACCCAGGTAAGAAAGTGCAGTGTAGTTACCATCACAAAAGAATAGCATACAACAATACAACATCTGTAAGGCACATTACCATTACAATAACTCAGATGACCCTCCAATCCACAAGTGCCCTTAGAGCTCAAGGTGACTTTTGCCATTTTATCATGGTATAAATTTTCCAATTTGAATTTTGATGAAAAGAGCACCCAGTCATACCGCACCTCCATCATGATTCCTTCTTCTACAGTCTGTCCGTTCACTAGAAATTGTGGGCCATAAAGTAATTCATATAGTCCCTTCCATACAATTAATTAAACTGTAGAGAGAGAACACTGGACACATTGAAGGATTCTCTGTCGGACTAGCCTTAGAGGTGTATCTAACAAGGGTTGTACGTCAACAAGGTTGATGACCATACTGTAAGGGCAGCTTTCTAATCAAACCAAGACACTACATTTCTATAAAAGTAAATCCCAGGCAAGTGAATCTACTACTAATGAGATATTGACCCTTGGTACCGATGTATGACAATCAACGTGTTGATCACTCTCCTTGCCTATTAAATTGGTCCGGTATAATGCCCCTCTTTTTGCTTTCCATATTTAAAGTAACATAAAGCCGTTGGCATCATTGACATACGGTATCAATTAAACCCTTGTCTGCTCAACATTACCATTGGTAAGCTATAATTGGTCTATTATCCTGCACAATGGGCTATTAGGCTGGGCAATTGAGCTGTCGTGGAGCTATCATGCTACACATTCGGCTTTTATGCTATCATTATGTAGGGAAGTTAACGCTAATATTTATGCCTTTGTGTGAGGGGTTGTTTTTATTCCACTGTCATTTTGTATAAAAAAATATATTATTATTTCATGACTATGCCCTCCCCCCACCTTGGTTTTTTGCCCCCCTAAAACTTCCTAAGAAACAAGTAAGTCGCCGTTGCTGGTATTAATTTAATCTTTTATGGAACGTTCTATTAGAGTATAATGTGCCCACTCTCTTTTACACAGATGCTGCACATTGACAATGTATTTAATTTGATAATAGCGGCTGAGAAATTACATCTACGGAGACATGTTTTTAGTGAAATGAGGTGTAGCGGGTAGGCCAACGTTAATGGAAGATGTCCCAAAATTTATTGAAGGATGAGAGAAATGTATTCTCTTTGGCTGCTGCATCGTAAATATATACATTTTATATACGTACTCCTTTGTATGAAATATTGCTCATCACTCCGACATGGTAATGCTATTTAGTGTAGGCTGACATATCAACGTTATTGGACTGGGAGTCTGAGTCTGCAACGGTTCATAATGTTAATCTGGAATGATCAATGACTCCTCTGGAAGAGTAAGCATGAAACAATGATGAGAAACCTTGGGAACTCGTTTTTTTGGCAAGTATCCATATGGCTTGTGAAGGAAGTCCAGGATGTGTTCCAAGATTTATTTATTATGGATGCAAATAAAAGGGGTGATCAGTAAATATGCTTCATGATAGGGGCCGACCTGAAAGAAACCTGAAGATGATGGGTTCAAATATGTACTCATTGATTATGTAATATTATGAAAAACTGTAGGCAACAAATTTCACAGGCCCTGGTTTTAATCTGCACCATAACGTCAGGGCACCCCAACTTGACACCAGATCAACGTGAGCCCTAGGAGAATGTGTAGCCATCGTAGCCCTTGGACTGGTCAATTAAACCAATCCATCGGCTTTTGAACCCCGGTCTGTAGGGAAGGTGGAGACAGTCCGAGTCTATCCTAGAAAACAGGGATATAGCTAATGACTTAGGCTGTATCCATGTTTTAAAGGTGAGACTTGGCCTGTCTTTAACTTCCCCATGAGTAGGCAGACAGCAGGATTGAAATGATGATGGTTCAGATTCGTATGCACCTGATCCTCGGCCGGCTTGCTCTTCTCTAATGCCATGTAATGTGGCCAACAAATTAAATCCAGAGTCTACACTCATACTTTACAACCATCTATTTGCACTGGTTTGTATGTGTGACCTGAAGATGTAGATAGCATCTATTCTATAGACATTTAAAATGGATTGCTAAAGGGGTTGGCCACTTTATAGTAAAATTGCTCAGTGTACAGTATTAGTAAGTGAAGTCACTGTATATACTGACAGCAGCTCCCTGTGTACCTCATAGAGGTAAAATTAGACACCCCTCCTCCAGGCTGTGCTGCCCTGCTCTGTGGTGAGACTGTCCATAAGATGGCCGACATGGAGAAGCATGTGACCATTCCCCGCCCCCAGTGTCCGTCATAGGCATATAAAGGCTCAGTGGTGGGCACTTTGGGGCGGGGCATGGTCACATGCTCCTCCATGTCAGCCATCTTATGGACAGACTCACCTCAGGGCAGGGAAGCACTGTCTGGAGGAGGGGAGTCTAATTTTAGCTCTATGAGATACAGATACAATATATATATTGGAATTAAAGTAGGGAAAGAGGGAACTGCAATCCTTTTTTCCTTTTTTTTACCTAGTTGGCTGCTTTTTGACTGTATTCTCCAGATGTTTAAAACAAGGCAACTGAATAGTAAATTTATGTGTCTCCCATCCCAAGGGATATATTTATGGCCACATCTGAAAATGGAAAAAGGAATAATCTATTGATCCACTCTATTCTGTAATTCCCTCTATATGAAAAGTATTCACTGTGAAGGTGAGTTTCAATCAATATTCCAAATGATAGCCAAACAATTCATTGTATATGCCCAGCAGTTGTGATATACAGCCAATATCGCGGAGGTGTAAAGAGCAATTGAGGCATTATTAATCTAGAAAACATAGGCTAATACTATATAGCATGTACTCCATCATCTTATTAAGAATAATCCTAAAGATTTCAACATCTAAACCTATCATTCACTATAATATCTGAGATATCTGAGCAGCATTACACTACTTCATAGAGGAGGTACTGGCAAAATTCACTTAAAATTTTATATCTGTTAAAAATAAAATGGCCATGACACAGGAGAACTGTTTTTATATCTATGTTTTACTGTAATGTGGTTGTGTTTTACTATGTGGCTTTGAGGGCCACCATTGAGCTCACTGCCTGACACTCTTAATTTATTGTAGGAGCTGGAAACGGCGGAGTATTATCAGAATCCCAGGAGGAGAATCTAGGAAAGCTATAGTTTTCTCTTACAATTATTCATTGTGGACTGGTTTGCTGGTCATTGTTCTGTTAGGTTGATAATACTCAATCTTATACATTTATTTGCTAAAATTGGGGCATTGATCCTTTTTCTCTGGACCACCATCAGTATGGGCACTCGAGTATGATGCATCACATGTTTATAAGACTGACCTACCAATATTATGCCTGTTGGCAAGTATGCAATCCTCATAAAGCCTCTCTATCGCGAAGACAGCAATCTCTAATGCTCTATAGAGTAACACATCCTTGCTCATCTCCCTACTTCTGAATGGTCAAGAGTGTCTTACAAGTCCTGATAAGCATGGAGGAGATCAGTAGCTATCCAAATTTTCTCTTAGGATAATGTCACTTAAAGTGACTCTGTACCCACAAACTGACTGCCCCCCCCCCCCCCCCAAACCGCTTGTACCTTCAGAAAGCTGCTTTTAATCCAAGAGCTGTCCTGGGGTCAGTTCAGCAGGTGATGCAGTTATTGTCCTAAAAAACAACTGATGTGGCCTAGAGTACCCATGCCCTAGGATTGCGACATTCCTCCGTCCCTCCTCCCCTAGAGCACTTTTTCCTATTCATCATCTGTGTGAACACTGCACAGAGACTCTGTCAGTAGCTTTATGGTGTCCTATCTCAGGGTAGCATAAACTAGTGACAGAAAATCTGAACAGATTGATGTATCACTTACATTGTTCTGTGCAGCTGATCCAGAGATAGCCTCCTGCATAACATGGACAATAACAAGTCCTCTCCATTATGTGCATGAGCCCAGTAGTCCTGGATATTTATGAGAAGCAGAAAACTCCACCCACCACCTGCTGATTGGCAGTTATATATCCATGCTGTGTATAGGCAACAACTGTCAATCAGCAGCTTGAGGAGTGGTGCAGCAAGAATCCTATTCTCCTGCATATTAGGAGACCAGCTGAACTGAATGACGTAAGTAATACACCATTCAGCATTTCTGTCACTAGTTTATGCTGCCTTCATTTAAGGCAGCATAAACCCAGTGACAGATTCCCTTTAATGGGAGAGAACTAGCAGGGCCTTGTGTTTCCATCGCTGGTACTGGTCATGTAGATTGGAGAGGTTCCACAGGCTCATCTGCATTCTGTGGGCTGGTGTGGCTGCTTGTATGAACGAGCCGCACTATAGGAGATGGTCTTGGTTCCCTTTGGCACTTTGCTCCTTGGTGAAGCCACTGCTGGTTCCAGTGATAATAGGATCTGTCCGGATTCTATTTCTCCTGTTTCACACTGGTTAGCTCCTGGCAGGGTTTCTGACATTTGTAATACTCACAGTGCCCAGTCTGCAGTGTGTGGACAATTTAATTTGTAGCTCTTTCAGCTACAACTCCGGCACAACTAGGCCCAGCCTGAAGCCCAATGAATCCAAGAATGCAATGGAGCATTGGTTCAGCTTATCCGTAATAACTGGAGGACTTTTTCTGTCCTGTCTTCCTCTGTATCTCATTAGCAGTGGATGAAACCACCTGGATATTCTTTCAATACTTCACAGGGGCTGTGGCTGTGAGCATAGTCAGCAGTCTCAAGGCTTAATCTGGAGAAGGGGAGCTAGACTTCTCCGCACCTACTCAAACTTTGCTACTTAAGCCTACACTCAAGCTTGAGCCCCCTTTTAACACTTTTAAGTCTCTGGGCTATGCACATACATAGTTCTCCTGTTTGTAGCCGCTAACACGGTATAAACATTAGGTGGCAGCAACAATTCCATGTATAAAGACTTATTAACAATGTTTAAATAGTGCATTAAAGGGGTTTTCCACCCAATATACCTATGTAAGGTACCTAATAAATTGTTGAAAAATCGTTATCTCACACATAGGGTAAATCTTTGAAAGACTGTGTACACAAAGTGATCTGCGAACTTTTAGCGAATGACCAATGAACGATTTCTCGCTCACCGCTTGATTGTTTGCTGTGTTTACACAAGCTAATTATCGCTCAAATTTGATCGTTATTGCGAAAATTCGAACGATAATCATTCCGTGTAAACGCAGCATAAGGCTGGGTTCACACTACGTATATTTCAGTCAGTATTGTGGTCCTCATATTGCAACCAAAACCAGGAGTGCATTAAAAACACACAATGGTGTAATTGAGTGGACGGCCGCCATTTAATGGCAAATATTTGCTGTTATTTTAAAACAACGGCTGTTGTATTGAAATAATGGCCGTTATTTACTGTTATATGGCGGCCATCCACTCAATTTCAACATTGTGTGAACAGATCCTTTCTGTGTTTTTAATCCACTCCTGGTTTTGGTTGCAATATGAGGACCACAATACTGACTGAAATATACGTAGTGTGAACCCAGCCTAATGGTGTGTTTACACACACAGATAATTGATCAATTTATCTGACAGATTTTTCAAGCCAAAACCAGGAAAAGGAAAGACTGAGATTTCTCCTCTTTTCAAATCCATTCCTGGCTTTGGCTGCTATAATCTGTCAGATAAATTGGTCAATTATCTGTGTGTGTATACCCAGACTAACAGTGATTTTTAGGCCCGTAAGATCGAAGCAAACATCCAGTGTGAGAGAATTTCACTTGGCCAATTCGCTTTCGCATGTGCCCACCACTGAGCCTGTATATACCTATGGTGGACCATGGTGGGCGCGGCATGGTCACATGCTTCTCCATGTCAGCCATCTTATGGACAGAAGGGGAGTCTGATCTTTGCTCTATGAGGCACACAGGGAGCTGCTGTCAGTATATACAGTGAGTACACTTACCAATACTATACACTGAATAATTTTACTATACAGTGGCCAACCTCTTTAGGGCTTTAGCATAAATCAGATTGTTTTCTTGACTGAAGGACCTCTTCAACTTTTTCCAGGAAACTCCCATTGAGACAATGGCTTCCTTGATAAAACATGTAGAGACACCATGTTCCCTTTACCTTCTATAAGATACACATGAAAAGTGTAGACGATTAAGATGATCTACTAAAAACTCTACTGAACAGAAAGCTCTAGACTGAGACTTATGTTATTCATATAGCAGGAAGGAAATCAATTGTGTGGAAGAATCTGTAGATACTTCATAACCTTGACTTTCACCACAGTTCTTTTTTTTCAATAGCGAGAAAAATGTAGGCCATTGTGTCAATCACTCTATGTCAATGGCAGGTGTTATATAAAGGCATTCATGTAAACACTTAAGTCCGGAGCAATGCAGCTTTCACCTCGCCAAGTGATCCCCTCCCCCACCTATTTGTATAGAGCTAACAGAAATTCACTAATCCTATTGATTAATAAGCCTTGTATCTATCTCTTCTATCCCAGCATCCTCTTCTCTCCTGATTGTCTGCTCTGTCTGCTTCTCCCGTTCATGGGCTGGGAGGAAAGATTCATGATCATCTCAGAACAGCCATTCAGATGCATGTCACACAGCCCTGCACGGTGAATTTGTCCCTCTGTCCCTTATTTTATGTATGTGCATCATATTTTTTTCCTGTAAGTTATACAAATGTGTCTATTTTCCCTCAGTCCTCTCTATGAGTGGCACGGTCAGGGACACAGAGCAACGATGACTTGTCTTGAATAACAGCAAAGATGCTAATGCAAGTAAAATAGGCAGAATTTACAAGGAAGCTTATATAATATCCAGAGTTTAAGGCAAAAAGTAGTATTGGAAAAAGTATGTATGAGGTGTCCCACCACGGATGTTTCCAGTATGGGCACCTGTCGCAAAAGTCCTGTACTACAAAGTAGTGGTAATGAAGGTGCCTTCTCAGGTTTTACCACAAGATGTCACTGTGGAAATCTATGTATGTTGCACAGCTGTAGTAAGTCATGGATTATTATTGTATTGTATCTTGTGATTCTGTACACCAATGAGAGATGCTGTTCCTTTTTTTCTACCTATCTCTACTCTCTTCTCTTCTTTACACTCTCTTCTCCACCACTCACAGGAGCTGTTACATACACCCTGTAGGAAGCAGTCACATAAGGACCACACTTAGTCAGTTCGTCTCTGATTCTCAGTGGAGCAAGATACACAGATCAGGCATCCCTACTGAACTATAGCCTATATAGAACTATAACCGACTGAGCTATATTCCACCGACCAACCACCACAGAAGTGGCCCGGAACAACTTAACAGGTGACCGATTGAAGAGCTATCACATGTATTCCGTGGCTTTCTTTTCCTTTTCTGCCATATCAGACAGGTATTCTCCCATAGAAGCATTTATGGGGGGAGGGCTTGAGGTCAGTAAACATATTATGCATTACAAAACAGTTATGCAGTAATCATTCCAGCTCCCTTGCATAGAGGTAGTGTAAAGCATGAATTACACAATCAGGCTATGTGCACACTGCGTAAGAGACCAGCCGTTACGTGACCCGGCCGGGTTACGGAACGGCCGATCTCTGAAAAGGGCCTCAGAGTTCTGATGCGGGCGCATCCCTGCGTGCCCGCATTAGAACTCTCCACTGCACTCCACTGTTTGCGGCGCCGTCAGAGATCACGGCCGGAGCATATACAATGTGTATACGCTCCGGACGGGATTCCATAGGCAGCAAAGGCACATATATTTTCATAATAAACAACCGTGGTTTTATAAAAATATACGTTGTATGAACATAGCCTTAAACAGTTTAAATCGGATGTACCATCAGATATATTAACCTTAATCAATCGGTGCCGCTGGGGGGATTCTGGTGGCACGGTCCTTTTTTTGAAACGCCACCCAATTCCTGAGCCCCCCAGTTGGACATAATCCCCTCCCCTTGGAGATGCGTCTCCATTGATTCTAATGGAGCCACGTTACACAGAGGAGGGGGTTTCATCACACCTGGGGGTGGCAGGTCTGCCCCTAGTGCTCCAGGCTGTGCTCAGGAAAAGATCGGCGGCCAATATGGGAACCAGGCGGCATCACAAATTTCTGGCGCCAATTTATAACAGTAAAAAAAACCCCCAAAAAACATCAATGTACCTCATGGTACATTCACTTTAAGTACCATAACAATAACATACCATAACCTTCATATATTAATACATTTTTATGACCACCTACTACCTGGGCCCTCAACCATTCAATTAAGAAATAAGGGAGCCACATAATGACCTGTAATTAGCCGCTGTGTAAGCAGATTGTGGTCAGACACACCATGCACCCAGACTTTCTAAAATTTATGGGGTGTCCAATAGATACAATTAGAAATGAGTGAACCAAACTTCACAAACCGAGATTTAATATAAACTTTGTAAAAAGTTTGGCCAACTCCGGCGTTAGCAAAAAAAAAAAAACACTAACAGACACAGAGCCCATACTCACCATACATCCTAAGTCGATCGCCATTCAAAAATCCCGCCGGCCGCGATCCCCGTCAACTTGTCCGCATCTTCATCTTCTTCCTCATTTCCAGGGTCCCACGGCATGAATGAGACTGTGCGCACCGGCAGCCTTTTCATTGGCTGGATCGCGTCACATGGCTTCCAGCTTGCTCAGCCAATCAGAGCTGAGCAAGCTGGAAGCCATGTGATGCATTCCAGCCAATGAAAAGGCTGCTGGTGCGCACGCACATTGGCAGTCTTTTCGCTCCCATTCATTCTAATGGAAGATGGGGAAGAAGAGGATGACCAGGCCCGCCCCCCGCTTGTGACGACATGGAGAAGAGGACGGGAGAAGAGGACGGGTTCGACAGTAAATTCGTAAGTATGTTTTTTTTCTACTTCCGGGGGGGCGTTCGGGGGGGGGGGGGGGGAAGAGGCGGAACGGCTCCAAACAGGTGACTAACATACATTACAAAGTTAGTTAAGGGCGGGGGGGAACGCCGGAGTTGCCCTTTAAAAGGGCCTAATCTTGTTCAGGGATTTGCCTCCCTGTTTTCTTTGTTTCTGTATTTTCTCTGAAAACATAATAAGCACAGATTTACGTAAAAAAAAAGGGCCTATATTTCTCCAGTGTCCTCCCACTGGTCTCAGTTGTCCCTCGCCAGCTTCTTTTGCACATATTATCTTATCACAGCATCTTTTCGTTCCAATGTTGCTGTTGTAAATTAAAAACAGCAACATTGAGACAAAAACACGCTGGGATAAGTAAATATACACAAAAGAAGCTGGCGGAGTATAAAGCAATCAGCATACATATTTGGAAAAGAGTAGCGGATCTAATGGGATGGACTGGTATGGACATGATATTCATCAGCATGTCTATAACCTCTCTCCAGTAGAAGGAGAGGTAAGAGCATTGCCACATAAGCTTCCAAAGATCTGCACGGGACTTGTGACATCTATGACATTTATCAGAGTCAAATCCCCCCATGGTACACAGTCTTATAGGACCACTTTTGGTTACTCAACTCCCAATTAAATCAAGTACAAATGGACTCTGGTATTTTTACTGACAAGAATAGAACTTTTATATTGTGCTATTTATGAAGTCAGAAGTGAGAAAAACCCGATGAAAACTCATGTTGGAGGTGCCTAATGCTGCTACACAGTTATTGGTTGGATATGATTCATTCCATGTACGTCCTTGATATTTGCTATGTTGTTTGCGGATTTACACTGTTTTATAATTTTTCAAATTATTACCCCAATGTAACTGGGATGTACCAGGGAATTTAGACTCCTAGGTGGTCTATAGGACTATAGTATGATAGTATGATAGTATGCAGGGTCAGTGGAAAACAAAGACCTTTTTTCTTTTTTCTTTTTTTCTTTTTTTTTTTTTTTTACTGTAATACTTTATGAGAAGAACTCCACAATCTTAAAACGATTACTTCACTTTTGGCCAATCTGAGATACACAACAGATGTTATTTAACTGTCTTTTTACTGCCATTAAATGCCTTTTTATTGCCCTATATAAAGGCAATTAGGGCTCTATACATTTTTATAGTGTGGCACCCATTACATGTCTACTCAGCACATTCCTTTGCAAACACCCGACTTGTAATCTGACTTTATCGCACAACAACACTCGTCATACTTACTCCAAGTATAGTATTTCTCCTCGGTTCTTTTATGTCTTTGGAAACTGAACTTCTACTTCTGTCTTCTTTCTTGCTGTCTCTCCAGCATAGGTCTGAAATTGGGGTAAAGTTTTTACATACTTGAGCTTAGGGTGGTAAAGCTCGCTAGAGACAGGCAACCCACCACAACATGCTTCTACCCCAAGGGCATGAAAAGTGGTAATTCACTATGGACCAACTCAGGATGAGGATCTAAGGCTCCTTAGAGGTAGAAGATATAAAAGCAGGGGCAAAGAGGGGCAAATATAAAATGTAGATTTCTCAAAAATGGTCTAGATATTAGATTGGTGGAGCTTTTTGTTTTAGTACTACTGTAGGTGAAGAATCTGAAGTCATCCAAGCCGAACCGGCTTTAAGGTTGATGGAACCTCTAAAATCAAGAAGCCTATCTAAAGGTGCCATACACCCTCAATAGCTTTCCCTCCAAATTCCCCTATGCATACTATCTAGACCAGCGTTTCTCAAACTTTTTCTACTGGAGCCTCACCCAAGAGACAAAATGATGCCTGACCAAGAGGATGTTAGGGCCTACATGCTATGATAGAGGTCCATGCAAATATGAAAACTATTGCTCAGTCTACCCTCCATTTGTCTCCTAATCTCTGTATAATATTAAATAAGTACAAAATGAGTTAATAATGTTCCTAAAGCAGAGATTGTTGCTGTCAGGGAAGGGGCAGTGCAGCTTGTGGTCACTTTTCTGATAACTTCCTCCCAAGCTGCGCCTTACCAGCAACTAGGGGGTGCCTCACTGGTGAGGCCCGCCTCACAGTTTGAGAAGAACAGATCTAGACCATGCACATGTTGGTTGTTAACAATGAATTAAAAGAGAGAGAGTCTCAGGCACCTCTGGTGTTGGCTTGTCTCTTGTTAGAACAGAAGGATCAGACGTTGAAACTCAGTGTGCCCGATGCTTCTTCCCTTAATATTATTTGTCAGAGGAGTGTCAACAGGTCACCATACACATTGGAGCTCTGGCCAGTTAGGTGGAGTATAGTCTTTAAAGTCTTTATAGTCCAAACATCAGTTAATTATTGTTAACTAAATATAGGCATTGTCATGTGCCGACTGTCTCATTGAGCCACAGTCCTTCGTGTGGACCCAAGATTCTTTAGATGGCACCACCAGTGCACGTAAGGATGTAACACAAAGTTCTTAGGTCTTAATGCAAGACCTATTACGGACTCCTCGCCTGCCATGTACCATAACAATACTGCAACCCCTCTATTACTGGAATACGTACGTCCGCCAACTTATATTTCATGTGGACACCTTGGTTTTACTTCCTTTTATTCTGTTCAATGGTCTCCAAAGTCTCCAGCTGATTTGAAATTGGAAATGATAACTTCCAGTACACTATGTATGGTCACCTTGGGTTTTGTAATTGAAGAGCCACAGGTTGGAGACCACTGGTCTAGTATATTACTATAACATTATTTCCTTCCGCATATACGTTGCTCTCCAACACAGTCCTCTTTCTTTTCCCCTCCATTATATTACCACATTTTCTACTCTCGACACATTAATCTTTCCGCCTGCCCTCTGCACCCTCTGCCACTTTTATCTGGCCCAATTATCTGAAATTCACCTCTTCCTTAGAAGGAATTTAAGAGCAGGTTAAATTCATAAGTGGCCTCTGCTGGAATATTCAATGTTAATCCCCTTGTCTGATGGAAAGACCAGTGAGCCTTGGATGCTAATTGATTAACCCTTTCCCTCTAATACTTTAGTCTGCTCCTTCATTGAGGGGACTTATAACCTTGCAAGCTACACTGACTTACAAACATTTTACACACAACTGAACCGCATTTATACCCTGGATAAATACCTAAACTTTGGACGTTTTTGTAGGAAAAACAATAAAGACGGTCAATAACTTCAGTGATCAATAGTGATAGTAAGGCCTTATTCACACGTCCTGTAAAGACCACTGACAATTTTTAGGGCCCATTAGGACCTGTGTGTGCATTCACACCATCCATGCCGTGATCCTTGAGTAAACCTAGAGGCACATAAGTACAGTATAGGTCTATAGACCTATTCCACACAGACCTAATATATAGTGTGCATTGAGCCTCAGTCAGTAGTGTAGCCTCAGGCTTTGGGTCTATATCAACCATATCTCATGATTGAACATTTTTTTATGTAATGACAGTCTGGATTTTAATGTGTCACTGTCATTTCCAGTAACTTTTTACATATACTGAGAGATTTCAAAAGTTACTGATTGCTCTTGGTCTCACTCCTGAGACCCACTGCGATTCTGAGATACAGCCTTACTCCACAGATGTCAAGTAAATCTGACTGCTCCATTAGAGTTTATAGAGCAAATGAGTTGGATGTCTCAGCCGACAAGAGAGTGGAGCACAATGCCATGCACTTTCCCTGTCTGTATCTCAGAATTTAAGTGGGTTTCAGGAGGAAGACCTGATGCGATCAGTAACCTTTGACATGTTAAAAGTTACTTGAGAAAGTAAGGGTTCTTTTAGCAATGCATTCTCTTTCAGGTTTGGACACAACCCAAACCAAGATCTTAAAGGGTTTATCCAGTGTAAGGCTGCATTCACACATTCCATGAAGTTGTCCGTGTGCACGGATCCATGCACAGGGACAGATTTATAGCCTATTGCTTTGTATTGGGCTATTCACATGTTCAGTGTTTTCACGGATCTCCAATCAGTTCTGTTTAAAAACAAAACATGTCATAACTCGGAACAGAACAAATGAGATCCACGTTTGTCCGTGAATGTGATGTAATCAATGTAATTTAAAATGCTTTAAAACAGATCCGTGAAAAAAAAAGAAACGGACATGGATGCAAAACGAATGACAGCCCAGACTGTTTTGCACGGATCACAGAGGTAGCTAGCAGACCACAATCACGGACCAGGAAAAACACTGAACATGTGAATGCAGCCCAAAATATATAATGATGACCTGTTAGAAATCATAATGAACAGTTTATGCATACCTCTCTGTGCTCCCCCGGTGTCCTGAAGCGGTGTCTCCGGTGGTCCCCGCTGACTGCAGCCACCACCACTTTCCAGATAAACTTGTCTCGCAAGTAGCAGCCCGCTCAGCCAATCACTGGCCCCGATGCTGTCCAGTCTCAGCCACACCTGTCTAAAACTGCACAGTACCCTATATAGTTGTATATAGGAAGCTGGAGGGTGCAGCTCTTCTAATAACAACATTGGGCAGCAATAGATAGATAGATAGATAGATAGATAGATAGATAGATAGATAATAGATAGATAGATAGATAGATAGATAGATAGATAGATAGATAGGAGATAGATAGGAGATAGATAGGAGATAGATAGGAGATAGATAGGAGATAGATAGGAGATAGATAGGAGATAGATAGGAGATAGATAGGAGATAGATAGGAGATAGATAGATAGATAGATAGATAGATAGATAGATAGATAGATAGGAGATAGATAGATAGATAGATAGATAGATAGATAGGAGATAGATAGGAGATAGATAGGAGATAGATAGGAGATAGATAGGAGATAGATAGGAGATAGATAGGAGATAGATAGATAGATAGATAGATAGATAGGAGATAGATAGATAGATAGATAGAGAGATAGATAGATAGATAGATAGATAGATAGATAGATAGATAGATAGATAGATAGATAGATAGGAGATAGATAATAGATAGGAGATAGATAATAGATAGGAGATAGATAGATAGATAGATAGGAGATAGATAATATATAGTAGATAGATAGATAATAAATAGGAGATAGATAGATAGATAGATAGATAGATAGATAGATAGATAGATGTTCAATGTTGTTTTTAGAAGAACAGCACCCCCTTCCTTCTAGCTCCCTAGGCAGCTGCCTATTCAGACTACCATTCACCTTAATCCCGCTAATTGAATTTCTTTCTTTCTTTACATCATCTTTCCATTTTCAATACCATTGTCTTCAGATTTCGCAGCTCGGATCTATGTCATTATGCAGGTCCTTGAAGAAACGTGTTCTAATTTAAGTCCATAAAGCTCACTCTGGTAGATGCATTAATTCCACATTGGAGCTAAGCAATTTCTGGTTCTCTTTCTTCTGTGGATCTACAAGTCCAAGCATTTCACTCTAGATACACTGCTAAGGCATTATTCGACTTTTAATTCCACGACAGCTGGAGAGCCAAAGGTAGCAATCCTAAGCCTCCTGTATAAAGGAATCCCTGCAGGACACAATGGCCTCTGCTAACTGCAGGGTGACATATAGACTTCCTGCACCCTTCAGCTGCCACATCCAGGACCAAGTGCACATTACAATGACATGGCCAATGTACTGGATAATAACATTTTCCACCTTATATAGCGCACAATTAAAAGGTCAGTGGCAATGTTGAACACAAGTGACAGCGCTAAACAACTGAGTATTCATTTATAGTTAGACACATATAAAATTGACTTCTGGCTCACCTAAAGGTCCCCAGACACCTTATACTTTTGTCAGCCAAACCTGCCACTTGCTGTTGGTTCAGCCATCAGCATTAGGTATTCGGGGCTCCCCTGATCGACCACTGATGATATTGATGGAGATAGGGGTAATGTGTGATTGAAAAATTACTGCTCAACCCCTTTGTTCTGGGGGAGATAAGCCAATGTCAGAGTTATCTGGCTGCTTCTTAACCCTCCCTCCCCATAGAGAACACAGGATTGCTTGATCATGCTGAGCATTCCTGTGTATGGGGAAAATGGTAGCCGGATGGGAGAGATAACTGTCGGCTAAATGATGTTGGTTATTGAAGGTGTATGGCCATGTTAACTCTACTCTCCATCCCTGGTTTTGACTGCTGGACAGTCCTGACTAAGACCATGTAGCTACCATTGCTGGTTTCCTTTATTACATTTATCTTTGCTAATGACCAGTGATCCTGATTTTCTCTATGACCTGAAAATATAAATGAAAAAGGCCAAATTTCTGTTACAGGCAGACCTGTAGGTCCCCTTGTATCCTAGGCCATATGTGTCAAATAATTTTCCAGTTCTCCAGCTGTATCTTATTTAACCATTCCAACATTCCAATTATTTTTACAATTTAGTTGCAATACCACTCCTAACCACATGGAGTGCTGTTAAGGTAAACCGTATCTATGAGGGATGCAGAACATCCCTATAAGGCAATTGTATATTGGTCACTATTCTAAAGCACTGGCAGAAACATATAAGTGCAATAAGTAAAAGGGGTTATAACAAATTAAAAGGTGAATGCTATAAAAAAAAAACACATAAAAGGTCATTCGTCTCTTTTTCTTTTCTACATTTATTGCAGTTAATTTAAGTTCCTGGACAAGCCCTCTACCATTATCTGGTGTAACCCACATGGCTTCCTCTTCTCGTACAATTACTTGGTGTATAAGACTATGTAATTTATCGGGTAAGGGGAGAATAGTAGGTGATGCACAGTATATGCGCTACCTGCTGAGCTTAGAAATTGATTTCCCTCTAAGTAAGAGTAGGCGGAAGGTATAATTTCCGATAATGGGGCGCAGTGCTATGTATGCTAGTCATGGAGAATTATGATGCAATGCAACGGATGAGTTAAAATCCTGACAACCCCCAACCTTTGCATGCTAGATACTAATGATGTGATCTACCATGTTATTACTACCCTCTTGAGCACGCCCACTAATACCTGCTACTAACCACCTCATACATATAAATAGGCTGACATTAGGAAAAAAGATAAGTGGTAAAGAGATTCGGTTACTGCCCATGCAAAACAAGATTATACAAGAAAATGTGCCGTATCAAAGTAGACTATTAAATAATCCGACATAATGTTACTATACACTTATGATGCTTAACATCCATCTGGTTTATTGTGGTTGAAATGTCTAAATGGCATGTTAGCAGCAGGAGAAAAGCAGGGGACTAACAAATTCCAGTCAAAACTGAGGAGCGATCATTTCTTAAAGTGACAAGTGCTTATATTTAAAACCAGGCATTTTATGTTAGGCGAGAAGAGGGCAAACTATAATTTTTATTTAGTGTCAGAATAGACAGGTGTTGAAAAACCAATAAAAAAAATAAAAAAAAACAGGATTATTATAGGCTGACAAACATTTGTACCGAAAAAATGACTCACCTGGAGAGTTGGAAATTACATTTACGGCTCGTGTGAATGGACTGTGAAGCGGCCTATAGGGCTCACTATTTTGTTACTCCGCCATTGCCATCACTGAACAGAGTTGAAATGTGTTATTATTTACTAGTGTAAACCCTTATAATAACCCCAATAATAACATACCCCGTTTCCCCGAAAGACAATGACCACTGTCTAGTTTTTGCTCCCAAAGATGCGCTAGGTCTTATTATCAGGGATGTCTTATTTTTCTCTGAAGAATTCACATGTCACATGCACAGTAGGGGCAGATTGTACGGTATTGCAGCTTCCAGCCACCAGGGGGAGCTCACCACAGCACACTTGTACAGCACAGCAGGGACAGCCTAAGGTATTGCGGCAGGCGACAGGATAATGGCAGCTCTACATCTGGTGGTGGGGACAACAGGGATGGCAGCAAGCGACTGGCCTCATGTACTGCATGTAGCTGCTTTGCAATGGATGGTGAAGGTAGGGGACAACAGCAGCATGCTAAAAAAAATCACAGCTGTATGCCCTGTTTTTCGTTTTGCCGGGCATGCTTCCAAACAAAAACTTTTATAGGTCTTACTTTCAGGGGGGGCCTTATATTTAACAATTCAGCAAAACCTCTACTGGATCTTATTTTCAGGGAAACAGGGTATTAATGACATATTAAAGGGGTACTCCGGAGACTAAAAATGTATGTTTAATACATAGCTTTAATAACGTTGTATCACTCTATAAAATAATATACAGTGCAGGATCCCATTTCCCCTGTGTACTGTATATTCTTATATACAGTAACAGGGAGAGACTGCCCGATATAATGGCCATGTTCAGCAACCTCTGCGCAGTGCTATAAACTAGAAGCAGAGTGAGGGGTGGCCTGGAGGATGTGGTAGGTAAATATCCAGTAACAGAATGTAATCCTCAAAAACAGGCACTGTGTCTTATTTTCGGGGTATGTCTTATTTCTCTTCCCCCAACTGGGGCTAGAGAAATAAGACATCTCCCCCGGACCTCCCTGGAATACTCACATCCTTGCGGAACAGCTGGCGGTGTCATTGGGACGAGCGGCGGGGTGCAGCGGAAGGTCCTGGCAGGACGGTTGATGGTGTTCTGTGTTGGGCGGCGGGATGTGTGGCGGCGTGTGGAGGACATGTGGACCATGGACAAAGCTGCCTGTTGCGCCGGCAGTAAAGCACCACATGGGGATTAGGTGAGTCCTGGGTAGCAGCAGGTGGCCTTATTTTTGGGGGTTGCCCTAGTTTAGAGTAGGGGGTGCCTTATTTGGGGGGTGCTTTACTTTAGACTAGTGGTTAGGGTAGTTGGGGCGGCTTATTTTAGGAGGGTGTCTCATTTTCGGGGAAACACGCTATCTATCCTATGATAATAAGAAAAGAAATAATATAAGGGCAGACTAGATGGACCAGGTGTCAGGATCCGGACAGCAGGACAAGACAACACAGTGAGCCCTAAGCTCAGCCCCGCCCACTGTCCTCTACCTATTTGCCACAATCCGCCCTAAGATGGCGGCGAGCAACTGGGCGTCAGTCCCTGCACTGGCTAGGTGGGACACAAGGACAAGACAGACAGACAAAACACAATAAAGAATGGTCGACAGTCCGGGTCACAACAGTCGGGCAGCAAAAGTACAAAATCACAATCCAAAGGCAAGGTCAAAAAACAGGCAGTATGGTCAGGGGCAGGCAGCAAGCAGGAAAGGTCAGAAATACAAAGCAGAGTCAGAATAAACAGAGCAAGAATAGCAAACACAGAACCAGGCAGAGACAAGCTCAATATCCGGCAAAGATATCCCAGACTGAGGTAGTTATATAGGAGGCCAGGGTTCTGATCCAAGCACAGACAGCTGAGAACAAAACAGATCCACTGGCAGGAAGACCTGTCAGTCACAGCAGAACCAAAACACAGATTAACCCTGACATGGCCAGACAGAACTCAGCAGGTAAAGTCGGGTGTGTCTCTCAAGGTGAGCAAATAAACCAGTGTTCACACACTACAAAACAAAACACAGAAACAGAATGCAAGAAAATCAGCACCTTCTCGGCCGCACAGCATGAGCAGAGGGACGCATGACGCTCCGCAAAGATACCATCCTGACACCAGGTGGTCTTTTTCTTCCGACAATCTTCTATTCTTCAATGCCACAAGATTCAGGGGAAGACGTATCACAGGAGCTAGGAAATGTGGGTATACTAATAATAGTAAGGGAAAAAAAACACATAGGGGCTAATTTTTTTATGCACATCTTTGATTTTAGGGGATTTTAGTTTCTAGGTTACTTACGCCATGACCCTGCTCCATTTTCTTTCTTTTTAGAGGCACTCGGTTTTCTCTAATTTTAAGATAAGAGTAGATGCCACTACTGTTAGGAGAGGTTCACAAAGCTAGTGCTTCTGAGGATTTATTAAGAAGCTTTTTTTTTTCTTTTAAGGCCACCACTAAGCTGTTTTGAAGTGCTGCTTGTTTTAAGAATTACTACTTTCACAGAGTCACTTTAAAGAAGGCTCCCAGGGAGCTTTCATTTGCATGCAGAAATTGGGTAAAGATGTTTTTTTTTTTTTTTTACTCTGATTATTTTTTTCTCCTTTTTTTTTTGCAGATGTCCTCACCAGCTGTTTATTATCCTGGCAGAAATGTATAATTGTCACCAAAATAAAGAGACATTTAAGAAGCCCTGAATGTGATTAATTTCTGAGCTCGGGAAACAATGACGCTGCTCAGTGTTGCTGTACTTTCTTAATGGGGTATCACTTCTCATTAGAGATCCGCAGCGCCGGTTTAGAAGACTTCAGAATAAGACTATAGCGGGTTATATAGGTAGAGGATACAGAGATAGATTTGGATCCCGGAAATGGATTTTATGAAAAGACGAACATCATAAACTAAATCATATAAATGGACTTAATGCTGTTTCGAGAACTGCTCCATAAAGTTCCCCGTCATTCCCCAATTTGCATGTCATTTTGTCAGCCACATTTGATTCTTGTGCACCAATGGCAAGCAGCAGCACCATTAACACTAGACATCATAGACTGCTATAGTTTTGTTGCACTTTGTACATAGGACAATACCACTGAAACTTGAAGGGTACCTGTCATTAAAAAAAAATAGTGATATGTTATATCAGAAGTTTCGATCGGTCGGGGTCTGGATGTTTAGACCCCAACTGATCACGTTAAGAGGGCAGGAGAGGTCTAATCTCAGTACATTTTGTCCTGGCTCTGTGTCATGTGACCTCAATGGACTTCTATAGACTCCCAGTCTATAAGGGAAAGACCTCCAGGTCTCAAAGACATAGAGTGAAGAGTGGAGCTTGCCAGCTTCTGGTTTGGCTACTCACTTATTTTACTGATCGATCAGGATCTGAACACTCTTAGGCTTCATTCACACATTCCTCCTCCGGCGCAGATCGTGGCAAAGATCCCCCAAGAGAAGTGCAGGTGCCGGCCGAAGCGCTGAGAGACAGGAACGGGTGACAGGAGCGGGGAGAGACGGGAGCGCTGAGAGACAGGAGCGGGGAGAGACAGGAGTGTGGAGTGGCACCCATGCTGCGATCGCACTATTTTTTTTTCGCAGCAAGGATCACAACACAGATTACGGCACAGATGGCATGAATACACACATAGGATTTAATGGGCCTTAAAATTGGCCATGGTCACGGATCTGCGACCATGGACAATATTATGGGATGTGTGAATTTGGCCTTTCCTTAGAAATGGAACTTATTAGAAGTTTTGAGTTACCCAAAGAGGTCAGGGAGGGGATTGGTATCATAACTTAGGTCTCAGTCATGCAGCTAGCATGACCAAGATAAATGCTATTTTATGTCCTGGCCACCACCGCCACAAGTGTCAAAGAAACAGACTCTTCTTCTTCTGTGCATGGAGATTTCTGCATTGGGCACCTCTTATGGATGATATATTTAGCAACCAATCAGAAGACCTTTAGATTTATCAATTATATCTGAGAAGAGCGGTCAGGACTAGTGGGTCACCATCAGGGGCGTAACTAGAAATGGCTGGGCCCCATAGCAAACTTTTGATTGGGGCCCCCCCCGCCCCCCCCCCCCCTCTCGATCGACCACTATGCCATCAACACACTCAGCTCTACACAGGTCCTGTACACCATATAAATTACAGTACAGTTACATCAGGTGACTTACAGGAGACGTCTTCTCTGATCGGAGTTCTTCCCTTTTCATTTTCTTTTCCATCTGTCCTGGGCCGTTATGAGAATTTCTCCGGGCCACGAATCCACAGAATCTGCCAGACAGACATATTAGGCTCCTCACTCTGTCACCATCCTCATCTCTAACAGCTGCACATCTGTACTGTCCCCTTTACACCCTCATTTAGTGGGTAGGCTGACTCTATGTGATCCCATTTTAGTATATGGCCCTCCTCTCTGTCGCCCCTCCTTATAGATAGCTTCCTTATGTTGCCCCCCCCCCGCTGTCCCCCTTATAGATGCCCCCCCATGTTGTCTCCTTATAGATGGTCCCCTATGTTGCCCCCCCTATAGATGGCCCCCTCTTCCCCTATATTGTCCCTTTATAGATGGCCCCCTTTCCCCCTTTATTGTCCTCTTATAGATGTTCCCCTCTCCCCCAATGTTGTACGTTTATATCCCCCTCTCCCCCTATGTTGTCCCCCTCTCCCCCTATGTTCTCCCCTTATAGATGGCCTGCTCTCCCCCTATGGTGTCCCCCCCTTATAGATGGCCCTTTCCCCCCTCTTCCTTATAGATGCCCCCCTCCCCCCCCCCTTCCTTACAGATGTCCCCCTCCCCCCCTTCCTTATAGATGGTCTCTCTCTCCCCCCTCCCTTATAGATGCCCCCCTCTCCCCCCCCTTCCTTATAGATGCCCCCCTCTCCCCCCTTCCTTATAGATGCCCCCCTCTCCCCCCTTCCTTATAGATGCCCCCTTCTCCTCTCCCCCACTTCCTTATAGATGCCCCCTTCTCTTCTCCCCCCTTCCTTATAGATGCCCCCTCCTCTTCTCCCCCCCCTTCCTTATAGATTCCCCCTTCTCTTCTCCCCCCTTTCTTATAGATGCCCCCTTCTCTTCTCCCCCCTTCCTTATAGATGCCCCCTCCTCTTCTCCCCCCTTCCTTATAGATGCCCCCTCCTCTTCTCCCCCCCTTCCTTATAGATGCCCCCTCCTCTTCTCCCCTCCCCCCTTCCTTATAGATGCCCCCTCCTCTTCTCTTCCCCCCCTTCCTTATAGATGCCCCCTTCTCTTCTCCCCCCTTCCTTATAGATGCCCCCTCCTCTTCTCCCCCCTTCCTTATAGATGCCCCCTTCTCTCCTCCCCCCTTCCTTATAGATTCCCCCTTCCTTATAGATGCCCCCTTCTCCCCCCCCTTATAGATGCCCCCTTCTCCCCCCCCTTATAGATGCCCCCTTCCCCCCCCCTTATAGATGCCCCCTTCTCTTCTCCCCTCCCCCCTTCCTTATAGATGCCCCCTCCTCTTCTCCCCCCCCTTCCTTATAGATGCCCCCTTCTCTTCTCCCCTCCCCCCTTCCTTATAGATGCCCCCTCCTCTTCTCCCCCCCTTCCTTATAGATGCCCCCTTCTCCCCCTTCCTTATAGATGCCCCCTTCTCCCCCCCCCCTTATAGATGCCCCCTTCTCCCCCCCCCCCCTTATAGATGCCCCCTTCTCCCCCCCCCTTATAGATGCCCCCTCCCCCCCCCCCCGAGAAAAGCAAGTTTAAAAAAAAGAAAAAAACTCACCTAACAACACGCTCCCCCGTCGAGCCTTCTTCCTGTCACCCCCTGTCTGATACGCGGCTGCCGTCTGATGACGCGTCCTAGCCCCGGCAGCGCGCGTATCATAGAGTTCTGTGTGGGCCTGTAGCCGCGACTTCCGGCACACGTCTCTGTGCCGGAAGTCGGGGCCGCAGCACAAGCCCACACAGAACTCTATGATACGCGCGCTGCCGGGGCTAGGACGCAGCATCAGACGGCAGCCGCGTATCAGACAGGGGGTGACAGGAGCGCTGTGGACCGGTCCCGTGCTCCTCCTGGCCCAGTGACTCCTTTTCCCTATGGTGGGGGAAAGGAGTCTCCGGGTCGGGAGGAGCACGGGACCGGCCCCCGGCTACAGCACCCGGGAGGCATGCTCAGCCACCGGGTGCTGCAGGATATGTCAGCTCCAGGGGCCCGCGTCACGGGCCCCTGATGCGGCGGGGCCCCGTAGCAGCCGCTACGGCTGCTACGGTGGTAGTTCCGCCAGTGGTCACCATTGAGAAACTGGTAGTGGGTGACCCAAGAAGCATTGGGACTGGGTAGAGATAGGCAAGAGTATGAATATAACCATGTTGAGCTGTATTTAAAGGGGTTTTCAAGGCAAAAAAGACAGATGAACTGTCCACAGGTTCACTGATCAGTTGTCTGCCTGGCACTACACAGTGAACGGGACTGGGAGCAGTTGTCTCCATCACTGTGTAGTGGTGGTGACCTGTAACTGCAGCTCAGTTCTCAATCTCAATCAAGTAAATGGCAGCTAAGCTAAGGTTACAGGTCACCAAAAGACAGAGAGAACTGCTTCACTGCGTTCAATGTGTAGTGTGTGCGCCAAACAGCTGTAAACTTCTTTAAAACTTCTTAAATGTTCTGAAACCTTTGTAAGACTTTACCATGGAAGCATGTCAGATAGATACAGAGACAAAGAGTAGTATTGTGGTACACTCCTTTGAGGCTCGACCAGACACTTGCCAGATGGTACTGCGTGACACCACTACTCGGAATATAGCTCAGCAAGATGGTATACTGTCGCGATGCCAGTGCCAGGTGGGCACACAGGTGTAGAGGCACACCTGCTTTTAGTTTAGAGTGGCGAGCTAACCCTTTCCCCTGTGGTTGGTGACCTTGGGTACTTATCACAGTGGTCCCGAGTGGAGGTGTGACCCACCCAAACTATTGATACCACCACCCACAGAAAGGGGAGATGACCCAAGGAAGGTGCAATTACTGTGTCAGTGTTTAAAGAGTCACTGTTGTATTTTTTTCTTTGCAGAAATCAATAGTCCAGGCGATTTTAAGAAACTTTGCAATTGACTTTATTAGCCAAATATGCCATTATCTGCATTTAAAAAGACTTTTCCCAGCTCCCCCCCCCCCTCCTCTTTTCCATCCACTGCAAAAAATCTGGAAATTGTGACTTGTTGCATCAGACACAACTAGTCTGGTCTATAGAGAGGGGGGGGGGGGGGAGGAAGGAGGGAGTTAGCCGACAGCAGAAAGCAGATAACAGAGGATTACAGGCACGGAGCTGGGTGAACGCTGTAATCAGGGCTCAGAGAGGTCAGTGGTGACTGTCAGAGGAGATAAAGGGTGAGGTATTTTTAGATTAACTCTTTGTTGTCCTGTTTTAGTCTTTTATTTAGCTCTCTCTATAGGAGAACAATGAAGACAGGGGGGGAGAGCTTCAAACTGCTTTTCCATGATAAAAATGCATTTTTCGGCTAATAAACCTAATTACAAAGTTTCCTTAAAATCGCCTGTACTATTGATTTCAGAAAAAAAAAAAATAAAATCACGACAGTGACACTTTAAGTCCTCCTACCATAAATAAAGTCCTCTTTACTTTAGGAATACTTGATACATTAGACTTGTGACTTGACAATATACTTGGGACTGGACTGAGACTTGTGCTGAGAGCTTGAGAAGTAGTACAGCCGTGCTGCCTTGGTTGGGTGCTGAGAAGTAGAGTACGTTCAGAGAAGTAGAGAGGAGGATGTCACAAGAGTCCCAACCCAAGTAGTACCGTGCTCTGCCGGGTAGAATAAGTAGAATACTTGAGAGTAGAGAGAATACTTGTGCCCGTGTTTTGACCTTTGTCTTTGCACCACCTATTGCCCCCCAGTGTCGGGTGACCCATCCTATGAGGGTGACAAAAGCCCTAGTCCTTGTTACCTGGGTTGAGCAGAGTGGTCAGAATTTTCCGGTTACCAGCTCTAGCAACCAGCAATCTGGATCAGTTCCTCTTGCTTCAGGATACTGTCCTGCACCTTTAGATATGTTCACGGTGTGGGCTGGGATGATCTCTGACTTTGTCCTCTCTATGAGCATTTAGCCCTGAATAGTGAGTAGAAGTGCTGCTTTCAAGAAAAGAATGTCTGTGCTTCCCATGTGTTTCTGTCCACTATTACACTCGAGATTAGACTACACTGGACTCGTCCTCTAACAGGCATAACCAGGGCCCAACTTGACTGCTGTAGGAACTGTTCTGGCTTGTGTCCTCTCTGTACAGGAACCAGACTAAGATTGAGTAAGGCCCCGTTCCCACTGAGGAAAGGTAGTGGAATTCCACGACGGAATTGTCCGCCGCGGAATGCCGTTAGCCTCCCGCTCATAATGGGAGTCTATGGGAGGCGCGCGCTCCTGCTCTGTACGCGCTGAAGAATGAACATGTTCATTCTTCAGCGCGGACAGGGCAGGAGCGCGCGCCTCCCATAGACTCCCATTATGAGCGGGAGGCTAACGGCATTCCGCGGCGGACAATTCCGTCGCGGAATTCCGCTACCTTTCCTCAGTGGGAACGGGGCCTTTGTGTGTGACTACACTTCCTCTCTCCATGTGACAACTTCCTACAGGGTATGCTATACCTGCTGTGAGTGGGTGAGAACAGAGCGCAAAAGAAGAAAGAGAACAGAGATGGGTGGAGAAGAGAAAAGAGCTCTCATTGGTGCACAAGTCACAAAGAACAATAACCCCTTGATTACTACAGCTGTGCAATACTTAGATACAAGACATACACACTAGCGACATCTGGTGGCAAAACTTAGGTACTACTTCATTACCACTTTTACTTAGAGTACAGGCAGGCTTTTACGAGGGGTGTACAAACCAGGGACACCCGTGGTGGGACACCACAGTGTACTTCCACCAAAAGATATATGAGACTAATCAATATGGTTGGCATCAATATAGAAAGCTGTGGAGAAACTTTATGCCATAGCGGAGACAGATCAACCCAACAAAATACTGCTGAATACTGTTTAGAATTACTATTGGATGAGTAAAGATGTCTATGTGTAGCTATATCAAATGATCATTGATAACAACAGCGTCCTGAATTAGTCACAACACAAGACAAAAAAGGCAAAATATCCCCTGGTAAGGTAGTCAATAACTTGTATTCAACTAAAGTTGTGGTTCTTCATTTTGTGTAACATGTAATAGTGAAAAAAGAGCCTTCCCTTTAAATTGAAAATAATATGATGGCGGCTGGAGAACGTCTTCTTACCTGCTAAATCAATTCCTATACAAGCAAATCAGGGTGAAGACTTGGCACCACCATGGGTGATAACATTTTCACAATCAAGATGATCAGAACATTTCCCTAAGTTATTGCTTTATCTAATCTTGGTTTAGTTCCTGTATTCAGGGCAGGAGAGGGACTTTGGGATATTACATTTCAAATGTCATCATTTTCCTTCTTTGGATTTCAAATAAAACACTGGATATTCTTCACTTCAAGTAGTGACGGAATTGTGAGTGGCTCTATGGGAGTGTGTACTAACTTAAAAGGCTAGGTTTAATGGGATCATCCCAAGACGGAAAGATGATTGGTGGGCACCTGACCAGTATGTACAAACCCCATGTGTGCTGAAGACAATTGTCCTCTGCTCTCAGAATCAGTGGGGTTCCCTTTGATTGACACCCTCAACCAACCAATCAGCTTGTCATCCCCTATACTGTGGATGGGAAATAACTTTGCATCTGCTCAACATTCAGCAATGTTTGGAAGCCCTATAGAGAATGAATAGAGGGCTGGCTGCTCTTGCACACTGCTGACAATTTCCTCTGTTATTGGGATCAGTGGTTTGACCTCACTAGTTGTCCCCTATCCAATGTATAGGCAATAGCCTTGCATCTTGGGATAACCCATTTAGTGTTAGAAATGCATTCATGAAAATGTTTCTATTGTTATAATTGTTATTGAGGATTTTAGGACCCATATAACCATGTGTATGGAAGGTTCTCCTGCTCCATTTGTCCTTTTGGCTAAACGTCAATCTTTTCCAACCTCCCCATATAAGTGAACAAAACTGTCTTGAGCTTGTCACGACCCCAGCCCCTGGTATGTGGCCGAGACTGTGCCGGTAGTCAAATTTTTTGTTTTTGTATCATATTTTTGCATTTACGATATGGAGAGAAAGGAGTTGTTGTACATCACACCTATGGCTGACACTAATACCACTCAGCTACATTTAAAAGCCATATATATTTTGATCAAACCATATTGCCCCATGTACCACGTGCCAGTCTCCTGGTTCACATGGGTCCCTACACTATCTCCACACTGTGTCGGTCAGCGACTGCCAATCCCGCAAAGCGTGCACAAGCAGGAAAGGGAGGCCATAGAATGACCCTGCAATCCCAATGTCACAGGACCAAACCCAAAGCCCCCCCCCCCAGAACCCAGCAGGCACCACCGGCGAAGAAACCTGCCGCCAAACAACACAAGTGTGAAAATGATCTTGTACTCCCCATAGCTCCTGCAGGTAGAATGGGAAAGATAGGAGGTACTTGACATGCGTGCACAGGTGTCCCCTGCTAATTTGGGTCATGTGGGTCTTACAAAGAGGAGTGCCAACTGCTCAGAAAAGGGAGAAAAGTAAAATACGATATGGAGAGAAAGGAGCTGTTGCACATCACACCTATGGCTGACACTAATGCCACTCGGCTACATTTAAAAACCAACGCCAGGATGTTGGTATATAATTTGATCAAACCATATTGCCCCATGTACCACTTGCTGGTCTCCTGGTTCACATGGGTCCCCATACTATCTCCACAGTGTGTCTGTCAGTGACCGCCAACCCCCCAAAGCATTCACAAGCAGGGAAGAGAGGCCATAGAATGACCCTGCAACCCCAATGTCACAGGACCAAACCCAAAGGGCCACCCCAGAACCCAGCAGGCACCACCGGCGGAGAAACCTGCCGCCAAACAACACAAGTGTGAAAATGATTTTGTACTCCCCATAGCTCCTGCAGGTAGAATGGGAAAGATAGAAGGTACTTGACATGCGTGCACAGGTGTCTCCTGCTAATTTGGGTCATGTGGGTCTTACAAAGAGGAGTGCCAACTGCTCAGAAAAGGGAGAAAAGTAAAATACGACATGGAGAGAAAGGAGCTGTTGCACATCACACCTATGGCTGACACTAATGCCACTCGGCTACATTTAAAAACCAACGCCAGGATGTTGGTATATAATTTGATCAAACCATATTGCCCCATGTACCACTTGCTGGTCTCCTGGTTCACATGGGTCCCCATACTATCTCCACAGTGTGTCGGTCAGCGACCACCAACCCCGCAAAGCGTGCACAAGCAGGGAAGGGAGTCCCTGCAACCCCAATGTCACAGGACCAAACCCAAAGGGCCCCCCAGAACCCAGCAGGCACCACCGATTATACTGAATCTTTTCCCTCAAATATATATCAATCATCACAGTTCTTTGTGCTCTATAACATATTGGCGATAGGTTAAGTAGCATTATCTTGGTGACGGGTTTCCTTTAAGTAAGTTTTCTGGTTCTTGGAAAAAGAATGTAAGGGCTTAGATAGGCAAACACTGTACAACCCCTTTTAGACATGTTGGATGTTGAAGTATCACAGCAGCTGAGAGACACAAATTAAGAGACCACCACTGTCTCATATACTTGACATAACTGGGAGATTTACTGGTAGATGTTGAATGGAGTCTTATTGGGAAGTCTTGAAGTGAACATAGAGGGAATGGGGATCTTTCTAAGAATTATTGTCTCTCAGCAGTGCATTTTCTTTAAAGAATTATCCCTGAAGATAAAGCAGACCAGATGGGTATTCTCAAACCTAAGCAAGCATGACATTGCTAAATCATTAATGGTTAAATTTTAAGGTCCCAAGCAGACATGTAATTGTATGACGAGACATTACTGTATAAGCAGTCATTGATGATACTGATGTTTTACCCATGTTAGGTCCTTTAATGGAGGCCTAAGAAACCATCCAGTCACTGAGAAAGTCTTTTTGTCCTGATATCCACTTCTTTTTTATACTATGTATGTCTGTCCGGTGGGGGGAGGTGGTCGATGAATTATGACAGTGGTGCCCAAAGTCCTGACTCTAGCAGTCAATATCCTCATATTTCTTTTCTTCATCATCACATATGTAGAATTCTTCTCTTCCTATGGAGCAGCATAGATTATTGCATGCCGGGATGAATTCTGTGGAACATATCCCTCGCTTCTTTTCTGTTTCTGTGAATGCAAGCTGTGCACCTTCATCACTGAGTAAGTGAACTAGAAAGAGATGAAAAGCCAGTGAATGGAGAGAAAAGCAATGCAATATACCCTGAAGCTCGCCAGAGGGAAGGGTAAAGGTCAGGACTGCTTGAATCATAGAAGCCGGGAAGTAGAGGTCACTGAGACCGGTGGCAGCTTGATAAAGATGCACATTCTGACTCCCTTCTGGGACGTCTCTTATTCTCTTTTTTATTATATGCAAAGCTTAACATCTAAGGTGAAAGTCTCTGATCTGGATTTCTGTTGTTAGGGAGATCCCTCATCAGCGGATGAAAACTTTGTCTTTGAAGCCTGGCTGTCAAGTGGTTAGCACCAAAGTAGTCACAGCATTGGGAGGATTGTTCGGAAAGTTTACTTTAATATTTTCTATAGATGTGGATACTGCAGTTGATTCTCAGTTGTCAATTGTAATAGACGCAAAACCAGCCGGAGACACAACAAAGGGGATTGTGTTTCTTCTCCTCGCTCCTTTATAAAAAAGCCATATTGCTCATTTGAAGTAAACCTTAAAGGGTGCAGAGATAAAGTCACGCTCAGCCCAGGTGTCTGTGAGGGCCCCTCTGCCGTGTAAGGAGTCATCAGTATTATATATGGCACAGGGTAGGACGGGGAACAATATTATAGATTTTACACTGGGGCCCAGGAGCTTCAGGCTATGCCCCTGCGCAAAGTGACCTACCTACAATGATAGAAATAAAGAATCAAAGAAAACAGAAGACAAATTGGCCTTTAGTGTTTAAAACAACAATGCTGTGTCATGTAGCGTACATCATCAGTACAAGTAGTGTGATCCCACATATTTATATAATTTATATAACTTTTTTATGTTTTTGTTGGTACATATCATTTATTGATTGATTCAATTTTACCAAAGGGAATGAAATTTTTTTTTAATACATTTATTTAATAAAATATGAATTTCATAGTAAATATTTGCTGTCGTTTTTGTTATTATTGCACAGAGATAGAGGCTAGAAAAAGTTACAGGCATAAATAATATAGACAACAGATACAATTTTTACATTAATAGGAAACAGCATTAAACGGGTACTACAGCACTGAAAAACTTTTGATATGTTGCTGTCCATGTATATAACATATAAATATCTTAGCCTTAGTTCCCCACAGCCTTCTGGTGTCCTCCTGCAGTGTCTTCGGGTCCCCCTCTGACTGCTACCACCTCCAGGACAAACTGGCCAATCAGTGACTGAGGCAGGACAGCACAGCGCTTAGTGATTAGTTGAGTGGGCTGTCACTGCTGAGACAATGGCGGCTGCGGTCAAGAGGGGACCCAAAGACACCGCAGGAGGACACTTTGGGAGCGTGAAGAGGTAAGGATAAGGGGGAAAGTTATTAAAGGGTGTACAATTTAGACTGGTGCAAACTGCCGACAGCAACCAATTACAGCTCAGCTTTCCGCTCTGGTAACATGAAGCTAAGCTGTGATTGGTTGCTTTGGGAAGATTGCACCAGTCTAACTTTTACATCCTTTGATAAGTTTGTAATTGCCAGAGTACCTTCTTAACCTGATGTGATTGTACTTTGTCTTAATGTAAAATAATATATCTAGACAATTGTTCCCATTTTCCCTTGTGTGAAGCAGAAGAAATCCCGCAGCTACGGTGATTGTATCCTCTAGATGAGGGGTTGATGACCTCTTTGCACAATTTTAACCTTCCACTGAGCTCAGATATCTGAGTTTATTGGAGGATGTGATGCTTTTCTTGTGCATCCTCTTCTGGTTTTAATTTTGCACCTTCCCTGTTAGAGACTTCTCCTGTGGTGGTCTCTTTGGTGCTGAGATTGGTCAACTGGGGAGGACTAGGGGAGATTTATCAAATATGGTGTAAAAGGAAACTGACTCAGTTGCCCCTAGCAACCAATCAGATTCCACCTTTCATTTTTCCAAAGAGTCTGTGAGGAATGGAAGGTGGAATCTGATTGGTTGCTAGGGGCAACTGAGCCAGTTTCACTTTACACCATGTTTGATAAATCTCTCCCACCTCTTACTCCTCCACACTGCTACTAACTTCCCCTACTCCCAGACAGACTCTTTCTGTTCATTAATGTAGAACCCCTAAAAATAAGGGCTGTATTACTTGGCCCTATCAGTATTTAACTCTTATTTACTGAAACTATTACACAGTTTGATAATTGTGCAGCAAGGGCTGAATATATACCGTATGTTGTTCTCAATGTCCAGGCAGCCCTTGCTTTAAAAGTGTAAAATAATAAAGTTCATACATACCTTGCCACACTCCCGGTGTTCTCCTCGCTTCTGCCCACAGTTACCGGTGGAACTTTATTGCTGGTCTCTGAAGTGATGGACCACTCGCGGCACTCTGCTCTGGGCCAGTGATTGGCTAAGCAACCGGTTCTGGGGTTCCACTGGTGGTTGCGGACAGCGGACAGAAGCGAGCAGAAGACCCGGAGCGTGGAGAAGTTATTATTTTTTTAACACAGTCATCAGGCATCAACCATGTATTGCTACTAAGCGTAGTGAGGCGTGCCCCGAAGCCGATGATTTTTAGGTTGGAATAAACAACAACAATCAGCCGATGATCGTTTCATCAGCTGATCATTGTCTTTATTAAACGAAGCAATAATCTGTCAAACCGCTCAGATTTGGTAGGTTGTTGCTCTGTGTAATAGGGCCCTAAGACGGATGCTCCTGGGTTACCTATGGTCTCTGCTGGTGGTTTGTCTGATGTGGCCCGGTGTCTCCTCAAATCTTATTTCTGGACAGTAAGCACCTGCTACATCTGAGGTTTTCGCTCCAAGTGTATGCCTAGCAAGCATGCATATGGTGACCTGCTCTGACCCTAAAGGCCCTATTCCACGGAACTTTTTCGAACGATTATCGTTCATAAAATTGTTCAAACGCCCGCTCGTTAACGATATTCGTTCTGTGGAATAGCTGTAAACGAGCGAACGACAACAGCGAAATCGTCGTTGAGTCGTTCACTATTTTTTTTCAACATGTCGAAAAAAAATCGTTGGTCTTTCAACAATAATTCGCTAATCTTTTCGTTGAATAAAAAATCTTTCAGTCGTTCTTGAAATGTCTACCTACATTTCCCCACGTTTTAAACAACCATGTAACGACCGCAAAAAAATCGTTACACTACAGATATCGTTCACGTTCCCACACGTATTATGTGTTATTTCGCTTAAAAAAATCGTTGAGTGCTCGTTAACGAGCGGTCGTTGGAGCGAGTCTATGAACGATAATCGTTCCGTGAAATAGGGCTATTACACAAGACAGTACATAAATCACACATAGGTAATAAAATTAACAGACATAAAAGTGCAAATCCAATATTGTACATTAACAATAAAAATGCAATTAGGGATGTAAACTGCCTGACAACCATAATGTAACTGGAAACACACACAGTGGGACACTGCGCTTAGACCTTAAAAAAAAGATGGTTTCTAGCAGCATGTATCATGCATGCTGAAGTAGAAAATAGAGAAGAATGTCCAGCTCCAACAGGTGCTTTTAAAAATTGAAGTTTATTCCAAAAAATTGTAAAATCTAAAAAACATGGATATCCAGGTCAATCTCTGACGCGTTTCAGAGCTTAGCGCTCCATAGTCATGGATGCTGGACAGCTAGGTGACTTGTATGTTTACAAAGTATATGTATAGTCCAAGAAAAAATTCCAGCACCTGGTCCGCAGACAAAAGTATATCTTCTTTATTGGAAAACCTTCACATAACAGGAATAGCACATACAGTTGACGCGTTTCGGCGTATCACACGCCTTGTTCTCAACTGAGCCATGTATATGTATGATATATAACAGATTTAACTTTGCCTTTATCTCATGGCATCTTTACCTGCTGATTAATTGTATTGTCTCCTATTACTATCTCTTCCCATATGCTTGCAGGGCTTTCAGAATGGCAAATGCATGCAGAAACGATGTTGCGATTAGCTTGGCAGGAATAAGTAGAGAACTGGAGGCTGCAGCAGATCCTCTGTACCAGGTTGCCGGCACTGTGGGTGGCAGGTAATAGGTTGAAGAGAATACAGTTATTGACTGCTACACACTGCTATTTTCTGACTGCCGCTTGTGTGTATGAATGCTCATGAAAGATTATACACAGAGCTGTCTATCTGCAGGACTTATTCATCCCTGTCACCTATGACATGTATTATCCACTTACATGTTTTCTTATTAGTTATACCAACATTAGTGAATTTTCTACATACAGCACTTAAGAATAATACTTGTAATAGCCATGCAATAATATATCAATATATTGATATATAATATATCAATAATATATTAGTATACAGTGGTACCTTGGTATAAGAGTAACTTGGATTGAGAGCGTTTTGCGAGAAGAGCTCACAGTTTTAAAAAAATCGTAACTTGGTTTAAGAGCATTGCTTTGGTTTAAAAGCTCCCTGTTATGGGTGGGTGGGGGAGTGGGGGAGGAGCACAGTCTGCATAGCGGGGTCTACAGCTCTGTACTCTGACCCAGGAAGTCTCCCTCAACTTCCAAATCATGGCAGATCTACTTCAGGCTGGAGCTTACATTAGGGGACAGGACTGTGGAGGTAATCGCTTCATAGCTGTAACCCCTCTCTGCCCGGACAGAGAGTGCTGCTATACTGTGCCCACATCTGCCCTGCTCATTCCTTCATCCTCCCTGTAGTCTCCTTGTGTTTCCCATCCTCTCCATTCCTGCTATAATGCAGAATAGAAAATCATTAGCTTTGGGGTGTGGAACCAATTGTCTGCATTTTAATTATTTTTAAAGGGAAGTTTTGCTTTGGTTTAAGAGTGGATTTGGATTGCAAGCACGGTCCCGGAACAAATTATGCTCGTAATCCAAGGCACCACTTTATAATGCTGGGGTCTGTTCTGAATTCAAACATTGGAAACATTGGTATAAATTTAGCTACAAAAATCATCTGAGAGTATTGTAGTCTATAACCCCTACTTCCATACTGCCCACACAAATAACAAAGTTATACAACTTTGTAATGTGTGTTATTTAAGTGAATAGTCCCCTTCCCGAGTTCCCCCCACCCATGGAAGTGTGGTGCATTATACTCAGCGAATTACTGTCGACCCTGGCCGCCATCTTGGGACAATGACGTAATCTTCAGGAGGCCGCTCCAGTCGTCCCTCATGCCGTCCCCCCTCCAGCGCGTCATCAACTGCTCAGCCACAATTTTCTGAGCATAACTATGAGGGGGGCCGGCATGAGGGAGAGCTGGAGCGGTCCAGTTGGCCTCCTGAAGATTATGTCATTGTCCCAAGATGGCGTCCAGGGTCGGCAAGAATAATGCACCACACTTCCGGAGGTGGGGGGAACACAGGGAAGGGGGCGATTCACTTAAATAGCACACATTACAAAGTTGTATAATTTTGTAATGTGTGCTATTTAGCGAATAAATGTGTAGCACCGCACTACTCCTTAGTTCACAAAAAAATTTTTTAAATAAAGTACCAGAGATTTGCAATTTACTTATATTGAAAAATCTGAAGTCTTTCACTATTTATCAGCTGCTGTATGTCCTGCAGGAAGTGATATTCTAACCAGTCTGAAGAGCAGGAGAGGTTTTCTATAGGGATTTGCTACTGCTCTGGGCAATTCCTAACATGGGCAAAGGTGGCAGCAGAGAGCACTATGTCAGAATACACCACTTCCTGCAGGACATACAGCAGATGATAAGTACTGGAAGACTCAAGATTTTTTAATAGAAGTAAATTACAAATCTCTGACACTTGAAAGAAGAAAACTTTTTAGTGAACAACCTTTTTAGTGGGGACAGCACAACTATCCTTAAAAAAAAAATCAGATGCAGACATTATAAATATTACATGAAAAATACACAAGAAAATATAATAAACAGGGCAACAAGTCAAGTAAAAAAGATGACACCAAAATCCAGTTTTTGGATGGCAGGCTGAAGCAGCAACAGCTACTATATACACAAGGGGAGAATATCTTAGAAGGATTGAAGTCTGGAAAATGCCTGGCATGTGGGCAGTCTGTTCTCACCGGCCTATATCAGCGGCCACATACTGCAGTCTGAATGGGCAATGAAATACTTTGCCGATGAACATTTCCTAAGAAAGTACAGGCTGCATTATCCTGTAACAACCTTCTATTTATATATATATAGCGCACTGTACACAGCGTGGGCAGCAGAACCGGAACATAATTAGGAGCTCTGTGTACAGAATATCCTGGGAGGCTTCAAACAACTCTGCCAAAAATTCTAATTACCTGCACAAGTAGTCCGGCATGGATCCGCGATGGAGAATGTGTGGACATATGTGTTTTCCAAAGTTACATAATTCATGGGCTAGAAAGAAGTCATCAACAATTCAACTGTGTATATGTATAAAACACAGTTGATCCGGAAACGACAAGGTCTAGAGCTTAAAATCCCCTCCGTAACATAAAGGACACAGGGGATACCTAAATACAGAGAGTGCCTATAATGTATGAAAGCACAGAGGGGCTGAAATATTATATGTGAGCACACAGAGGCCTAATTACTATATGGGGGTAGAGAAAGAGGGACAAATATTATATGGAGGCACAGGGGTGCCTGTACTATATGGAGGCAAAGTGGGGCCTAACTACTATATGGATGCAAAGAGTGGCTAACTACTACATGGATGCACAGAGGAGGCCTAATTACTATATGGGGAGACAGAGGGGCCTATTTACTATATGAGGAGCACAGGAGGGTTGAACAGAGGATTCAAAAATTCTGCCAAAAATTCTAATTACCTGCACAAGTAGTCCGGAATAGATTCTTGATGGAGAATGTGTGGACATATGTGTTTTCTAAAGATACATAATTCATGGGCTAGAAAGAAGTCATCAACAATTCAACCGTGCATACAGTATGTATGAAACACAATTGATCCGGAAACTACAAGGTCCCCTCCATAACATAAAGGACACAGGGGATACCTAACTACAGAGAGAGTGTATAGTATATGGAGGCACAGAGGGGCTGAAATACTATATGTGAGCACACAGAGGTCTATTTACTATATGGGGTAGAGAAAGAGGGGCAAATATTATATGGGGGCACAAGGGCGCTTGTACTTTATGGAGGCAAAGTGGGGCCTAACTACTATATGGATGCACAGCATGGCTAACTACTATATGGATGCACAGAATGGCTAACTACTATATGGATACACAGAGGAGGCTTAATTTCTATTTGGGGAGACAGAGGGGCCTATTTACTATACGAGGGGCACAGAAGGGTCTAACATAATTAGAAGCTTTGTGTCTAGAGTTTCCTAGGAGAATTCAAAGAACTCAAGCGAAAAATTCGAATTACCTGCACAAGTAATCCGGAATAGATCTTTGATGGAGAATGTGTGGACATATGTGTTTAAAGGGCAAACTACCATATAGGGAACAGAAAATGGTCCAAATATTATAAGGGGTCACAGGGGTGCCTGTACTATATGGACCAAACCAAAGCAATTCAGTATATATTGCCTAGATGTGCTGGGGTTCTATATTACTGGCCTTTCCTGAATTCCCTCTGTTTCGGGTTGACCTCATTGCGCTCCAGCTGCCCCTATGCTCCAGTTGATAAGCCATGACTGTCACCCCATAAGACCATACACTATTTGGCCCCAGCCATAAGCCCTTGTATTGGCTTATGGCATATGCTACTCATGCTCGGAAGTCCACATGTGTACACGATATCGCGCTAGTCTGCTATTGGCCTCCAGCTCTGGGACACTGACCTATAGCCAACTACCCAATCATCTTATAATATCCGAAATACATTGCAGAAAAGTTTTGGAGTGGAACACTAACATCTTTTCATTTAGGATAATTATAACCCCCAGCTCTCTTTGTCGTCTATTCTCCAGAGTAGATCAATCTAATTTGAACAGCTTTTCCATCTTCCATAACAACTTATTAATTTAGTTGACATATGTTTTACCTTGTATTCTGTATATTTGGACTTATTAAGTACAGAGCAGCACCTGCTAGAGGCTTTGCATCTGTCTACACGCAGTTGTGATCAGCAGAAATTCGGTAGAAAACAAGAACTGCAGCTAAGGCCACCACGATACGCTGCAAAATACCAGCTTATGTCCTTTCATCCTCACCCTTGAGACTAATCAGGACAATGGCCAACTTCATTATCTTCAATTAGCGAATGTAATGAAGGTGCATACACTGCGAATAGTGTATCTATATATATGCCGTACGATGGAAAACTGTGATTCATGATCAGGACTATAAGATGAAAATGGTATTAGAGATCTGAGAACTTCTAATCTGAAGAGTCCGTCCTTTGGTGATTTGATTGTGGAAATATTAAAGCTCGGCAAATTGTTTGGCCTCTAAGATCTCATGTATGCCATCGGGCACAATAGATATAAGCAGGATATTACATCAGAATATCCTTTTTGAATCTGTTTTTGAATGTAAGTTCTTTAGCCAAATGGGGGACCGGATCCCCAAATGTGGAGTATTTCTGATATACTTCACCTTCACTTGTGATGAAATCCTGGTTCCAATGTTAAAAAAGCATGAGATAAATGCTCCAAAAATTCTTAAAGGGGAAGTTTCTTTTACAAACAGTGTCTTACCTGTCCACAGGTTGTCTGTGGCATAAGGAACCTAGTAGAGCTGAGCTGCCATATCAGGCACAACCCATGGACAGGTGTAGCATTGTTTTTGAAAGAAAGAAGCTATGCTTTACAAACCTACACAAACTGTTTAATTGGAAGAATAGTATTTCTAATGTGTAGAGACTATGTCAGGAACCGGACAGCAGGACAAGACAAACAGTGAGCCCTAAGCTCAGCCTCGCCCACTGTCCTCTACCTATTTGCCACAATCCGCCCTAAAATGGCAGCGAGCAACTGGGCGGCAGTCCCTGCGCTGGCTAGGTGGGACACAAGGACAAGACAGACAGACAAAACACAATAACGAATGGTCAACAGTCCGGGTCACAACAAACGGGCAGCAAAAGTACAAAATCACAATCCGAAGGCAAAATCAATATACAGGCAGTATGGTCAGGGGCAGGCAGCAAACAAGAATGGACAGAAAGGCAAAGCAGGGTCAGAATCAACAGAGCAAGAATAGAACCACAGAACCAGGCAGAGACAAGCTCAATATCCGGCAAAGATATCCCAGACTGAGGTAGTTATATAGGAGGCCAGGGTTCTGATCTAGAACATAATTGGACCATCCCCCTGAACTCCAAGCACAGACAGCTGAGAACAAAACAGATCCACTGGCAGGAAGACCTGTCAGTCACAGCAGAACCAAAACACAGATTAACCCTGACATGGCCAGACAGAACTCAGCAGGTAAAGTCGGGTGTGTCTATCAAGGTGAGCAAATAACCAGTGTTCACACACTACAAAACAAAACACAGAAACAGAATGCAAGAAAATCAGCACCTTCTCGGCCGCACAGCATGAGCAGAGGGACGCATGACGCTCCACAAAGATACAGTCCTGACAGTACCCCCCCTTTTATGAGGGGCCTCAGGACCCTCACCAGACCTGGGAGGAAACGGACCTCTTACAATACATGTCTCAACATCACTAGAGATCTCATCGTCCGTCTCCCATTCATCAGAATCAGACTCCAAGTGATGGACAACTGGTCTCCTGACAGATCTCCCATAACCGCTCAAATCGGTACCAGACACAGAGCCAATTTCAGCATTACATGAAGACACAGATATGGCACAATCACCAGGATATACAGAGCCAATTTCCACCTTACACAAATCAGCAGACTTGGTATCCTCGGCGGGATACACACTAACTACACCCACCTGGGCGCCCAGATGACCCTCCTGGTAGTCACCTGGACGCTGATGATCTGGCCTCGAGGGACGCTTGGCACAAAAGCTGATGTAGTGTCCACTTTCGCCACAATAAAAACAGAGTCCATTCCTTCTTCTGTATTCTTTGCGGGCCAGGAATCTATTAATTTTGCCCAGTTCCGGAGGTTCCTCCACGGTGACCAGAGGACGAAACATAGTAGGCAGAGGTTTGGAGGGGACAGAAGAAGGAACATTAATGACACAGGGGTGGTCTAGGTGTGGTCTTAGTGTGCGATCAATGGTAATCGCCAGGGAAATGGCCTCTTCAAGGGAGCTAGGGGTGGGGTGACTGACCCAAGCATCTCTGAATGTCACATATGTGTTCAGGTCCCCTGAACCCTTGTCAGGCTCCTTGAGCGTGACCACTGGGATGGCAGGAGTGGTAGCTGGTAGCTGCTGGGCCAATAGCTGGACTTGCTTGGCCAGCTCAGAAACGAGGGCCGCAAGACCCTCAAAGTGGGCAGACAACTCCTGTGCTGAGTCCATACTAGCCTCAGGTAAGGAGTAAAAAATTTTTGGGCCGGATATTCTGTCAGGAACCGGACAGCAGGACAAGACAAACAGTGAGCCCTAAGCTCAGCCCCGCCCACTGTCCTCTACCTATTTGCCACAATCCGCCCTAAAATGGCAGCGAGCAACTGGGCGGCAGTCCCTGCGCTGGCTAGGTGGGACACAAGGACAAGACAGACAGACAAAACACAATAACGAATGGTCAACAGTCCGGGTCACAACAAACGGGCAGCAAAAGTACAAAATCACAATCCGAAGGCAAAATCAATATACAGGCAGTATGGTCAGGGGCAGGCAGCAAACAAGAATGGACAGAAAGGCAAAGCAGGGTCAGAATCAACAGAGCAAGAATAGAACCACAGAACCAGGCAGAGACAAGCTCAATATCCGGCAAAGATATCCCAGACTGAGGTAGTTATATAGGAGGCCAGGGTTCTGATCTAGAACATAATTGGACCATCCCCCTGAACTCCAAGCACAGACACCTGAGAACAAAACAGATCCACTGGCAGGAAGACCTGTCAGTCACAGCAGAACCAAAACACAGATTAACCCTGACATGGCCAGACAGAACTCAGCAGGTAAAGTCGGGTGTGTCTATCAAGGTGAGCAAATAACCAGTGTTCACACACTACAAAACAAAACACAGAAACAGAATGCAAGAAAATCAGCACCTTCTCGGCCGCACAGCATGAGCAGAGGGACGCATGACGCTCCACAAAGATACAGTCCTGACAGACTATTCACATTAAGGCCATGTTCACACGTAGTATGACACCGGGCGTGTCACAGAAGGTGTCAGTGAAGTTTATCCCAGCCGGGATAAACTTAAATTCTATTGAGTTGGGATGCGGACGCATCTGTGTGCGCCCCTATCCCAATTCACCACTGAACACAATGGAGTGCGCGGCCAGAGCCACACTCTCCATTGTGTGACCTGTCAGGGTTGTGCGGCCGCTATTCAATGAATAGTAGCCGCACAAAACTGACATGTCAGTTTACCCTGCGGCCGCTAGTGATTTCGGCTGCAGCGTATACTATGGGGGACATGTATCAACTGGCGTACAGTGTTTTTTTGGTGGAAAGTGGCGATTTGCGAATGATTCAATTCGCAAATGGCCGATTTGCGAATAAAATATTCACAAATCAGCACTCTCCGCCGGGTACGCCGGGGGGCGGGGGTGTGGAGAGGGCGGAACGGAGGGCACGGGTTTAGAGTCTGCGCAATTCACCATTCATTCCGCCAAAAGATACGCAGAAAACCCACTCCAGCTCTCAACTGGCATAGCTTTTCTGCCGTGCGCACCGGCGCGCACGGGATTTATGTAGAGGCAATCTGCCTCTACATAAATCTCCGTAGCTGCGGGGGCATTTTTAAGTCCGGCGCAGAAAACGAAATCCCCTTAATAAATGTCCCCCTATGTGTATACACTCCGGCCATGATTCCATAGACGGCAGTACAATATAAATTGCAAGTCGGCAACAACGACTGTGAATAATAGGAAATTTATGTTGTGTGAACATTTCCTAAAGCATTATCTAGAGAGGAGAAAGAGTCCTACCTCTTCTGCTCTCTGGCGCTGCACCTTCTCACTCTGATTGTCCCAAATGATAACTTTCAAGATAAGAGGGGGGCGGGAGCGTGCTGCAGGTTATGAACATGAGCTGCCCAATGTTACTGGTGTCACAATGACATCGGGCAGATATTGGACATTGCGTGCAGGTGTGGTTTTCCCTAACGCAATTCCCACAACATTGCCCACAGTCAGAGGGAAGACGTGGAGCTCCACTTTCATTCACCAGCACCAAGTTCTGGGTTGGCTATAAGTGTATGCAGGCCTTTGGCCAACAAGGCGGCACAGAATCCCCTGTCTATCTTACCTTCCTGGTACTTTTAGGCATAAATACCTTTAGGGATTGATGCTTTTATCTTCGTTGTGTGATTTGTCATGTTGGTAAAAAAAAAATTACCTTTATTTCATGCTGACAGTGTCACAGAGGTCGGTCTTAGACACCATCTGTGCCCACCACACTCTCGGGCCACCACTTTGTCTCCAGGTTGCCTCTGCTTGCTCCAAGAATGATTGACAGCTGGCTCATCTTCAACTACGTTAAAATCCTATGCAGCCGAATATGAGCTGGCTGTCAATCATTCTCAGGGGGGTGGCCTGGAGACAGAGCGGTGGACGGAGAGGAGGGCAGGAGCAGTCAATGACACAGACCCGCCTGTCAGCCGGGTCACATCGGATCACACCATAAAGAAAGGTATCTTCTTGATGCTCACACAATAAGTAACTAGAAGCTGGAAGCACAGATATATGCATATGCGTGTTGTCATTTTCCCTTTAAGACAAAAAAAAATTCCTGTTTAATATATAATTTCAATGGGACCCTTCCTGGTTTACATCTCTAGGCTATATTCACACATTGTATAACTAATGGCCTTTGCTAAACGCTACCTATGGCCAGAATTAATGAACATGATCACTAATTTCAGCCATAGGTAGTGTTAAAAAGCTTAAAGGAAAGTTTAAAGGTAACGGTCGTTGTTTATACAGTGTGGGAACATAGCTCTATCCTGTAAGGAACTCTTTACCTGTGTGGTCATCATAAGACCATGCTCTATGGAAGTAAACAATCACTGTTATTCTCCCATTCAATGACACCAAGCAGACAGGTATGTCTTCAATATGCTAAGGATGGGCAAACAGAAAATTTTTGAGAATTATTCAGCTTCTTATTATACAGTTATACAAGAATACCCCTTAAAGTACCTCTGGTTTTGCATTTTATAACAACCATCGTATAGACTATTAAGACCTAAATTATTCAGCAGAGAACAGTTTTCTAATGAAGGAAAAGCCAAGTCGGAGAGGTAAATAACTGGTTATTCAGTCATAAATGATTTAGCAGACATATCGACAAGCCGGCACAGGCATAAATTGTGTAGAGCACTCTAACAGAGAAACAGGATACAAGTTAAAAGGTGGTTATTGGGAAGGTACTCAAATCAAAGACTTTCATTAGGAGAGGTAATTGAACGGACTAGAGCGGGTCGAGAAGCTACGCAAGAGAAACTTACTATTGTTAATTTAAGTTAACTACTTCTATCAAAAGAGATGAAGGGGTGAATGACTGCCATGTCTTATCGATAAACGCGTGATCTCCCTTGGATGAGTCCTTTATGGATATGTCACACATTCATTGGGATAGGCAAACTTCCGCATGACCACAGTGTTCTCCACTGACATATGGCTGTACTTGTCCAGGACATATCCGAGGAAATGTACACAGTTAGGGTGGTATTCCACGGGCCGATGGGGCCTGATAAACGAGCCCCGATCTGCTAGTTTACTGGGCCTATTCCACGGCCCGATTATCGTTAAACAAGGGCTGCAGGGACATCGTTACCGATGTCCTTGCTGCCCTAGCTTAACTAGTATACATTACCTATGCAGGGTGCAGGGCTCCTCTTCTCCTGCTTCTCCCGGGTCCCGCACGCTCCTCCAGTGTCAGGGCGGCCTGTCTCGGCTGATTGGCTGAGCGGCCTGAGCTGAGACAGGCCATCCTGATGCTGGAGGAGCGTGCGGGACCCAGGAGAAGCGGGAGAAGAGGAGCCCTGCACCCTGCATAGGTAATGTATATCGTCAGTTGCCGGCCGCGCACCGCTATTCCACGTAGCGGTGCACGGTCGGTGCCCGACAAATATAGGTCCTAACCTATATCAACGATCAGCCGATGACAACGATCATCGGCTGATCGTTGTCTCTATTGTCCCGATTCGGCAAATTATCGCTCCTTGGAATAGGGCCCTTAATATGTGTGAAGAAACCAAAGCTGAAGGCTAAAGAACAAATAAGGCTCAACAAGGTCACACTTAACATCTCTGTTCAGACCTGTATTCTACATCACCAAGCAAGAAACCAATGGGAGCCTACCAATGTAAACATTACACCTCGGGTGAAAGGGTAGCACTCAGCACAAGGCACACACTGCATGGGTTTTCCATTAAACTGACAGTTCCCACGTGTAACTGGCTTAAAGGGGTTCTCTGGACACTGAGGGGAAAAAAATAGTTTGCTAATACGTTGCTTTTTTAAAGTTATGTTACTTTGTAATATAACTTTATTTATAAGAAAAATTTATCTTTTTTTTTAATATACATATGTACTTTCATTTAGAGGCAGCAACATGGCCCCTTTGCTGCCACCTACATTTGTAGGGCTCTAAGCCTGTCGGGAGGGGTCCACTCGATCTCAGGGCCCACCAGGAGATTCCCTGGTTCACCGGTGGGCCAGTGCAAGCCTGAATGCCCCTCACTGTGCTAGAAGCTGGAAGCGAAGTGAGCGATGAGAGCAATCACTGTTTCATCTACAGAGTCTGTTAGACACATCGATCGTGTCTTCTTCTTCTTCTTTTTTTAAATTTAAAATAGCTGTGTTTTTCGAATCCAGTACAATCTTTTAAAGGGGTAAAAAAAGAGGTAAAAAAATAAAATAAAAAATCTGCTCCAGAAGCATATAGCATTGCTAAACTGTCTAACCCAGTTATTTTTTTGTATTTTGTGGCTGTATTTCCTGGTTGAGCAGTTGTACACAGTACTACAGGTTCCAGAATGAATTGCTTTCCCTCAGCTGTTCATCACAGTTCCCCACCCTGCCCATTCCCTGCCCAAATCTGTTGCAGAACATTGTTGCTGTGTTCACACATTGCAGTTTCATTGTGTTAATGAATTATTTGCCGTACTTTATCATTTCATTGTGTTCCCACCTCACACAGCGCACTGTCACTACCTGTAATGCCGATATTGGGATAAAGTAAATAACTTTTTTTCTTTTCATCTCCACGCACATATTATGATCAAGCATCTTTTATCTTTGAAGTTGAGTCCCACAATAAGGACTTTATCTGATATTTTTTTGACATGGGATATACTGTGTATGCCTCGTTTTTTTCTCTCTAGGTGGGATTGGCAGTGCCGGTTCTTATCCTTTCTGCTGTTTAGCATCATTTAATTGTGTTACTGCATCATTTTTGTGAAGACGCTGCAGTACTGCGATGAATCTCCAGCATATGTGAACATAGCCCTAATTTCACTGCAGACTTTTGCACAATCAGTGAAGTTGCAGCAGCTTCTTCTGGCTGGTCAGAAATGGTGAATCACTCAGGGCATTGGGGGATCCAGCCAAGCCTCCTGTGACATCACGCCCTCCTCCTGTCTGCATCATCAGCCTGTGCTCAGCAAACACACACAATGTGAGACAGAGGCATGGAATCTTAGTCTCCTAAGGTGGGAGAGCAGAGGGAGCAGGAGACAATGTGAATTGGCACAGAGGCCATTTTTCTTCACTTCCTGGATGTCAATCAGCTACCAGTGTGGCAGAACCGTACAGATACGGTAATACATTATATAGACACATCTATATAACTTTTAATGTACTTTTAATAGAAAAACTGTTTTCCTTTTGTGGAGTTCCCCTTTAAGGTGACAGTGTGCCACCCAATTTACTGGGCAACTCTAAAGTGACATATATTACACTTATATGTCTGTCTTTGGCTGTATACCTTATACTTTCTATAATGTCACATGTAACTAAACAGCCATTTGCACATGGCCACTAATACTAAATAAGCCCCCATGGTGAAGCCATTCATTTTTTTATATGGCTTTATTCTGTTCATTTGGAAGGCTGGTCTACATTGAACAGTGCACATAATAGATTTGTACATGAGCCTCGGAGGTCCCATTTGGACTGACTAAATATCCTTTTATTCAAGCAGCAATTGGTTTTGGCAGCTGGCTTTGATGAAGGGACTGTGTTTATATATAATTCACGAAACTAAGTCCGTTTGGTAAAAAATGTTTACGACAAGCAAAGTGTGTAGTAAGCAGAGAAATTCCCTTTACAGACATCCATAGCTCTGCCATCTCCATCCACAGATTCATCATTGTTACATTTTGAACATTTGGACACCCAAACACAATTTTTTTTAAAACTTGGGTCCCAGCTGATCCATACTCTATCATCTTTAAGAGGTAACAATATACAGCATAGATCAGCTCTAAAGAAGAGTGAACTTCAAGTGTGAACCCGAACTCTTGGCTGAAGTAGTTGGATGCAGGCCTAGAGAGTTGGAAATACATGGATAGAGCCTATCTGTTTTTAAGGGGCCAATACCATTAATTAATCTTCCAAAATGAAGGACAGAAGAAATTTACTTAAAGGGGAACCACAGTTTTAGCATACAAACTTGTTGGTAGGGGATAATAGGGCTAATCATGCTAAGTAAGGCATTTCATCTTTAAGCCAAATCCATTGCACCATTTTGTAGATATAGGTACTGTACATAAAGTGTTTACATGAAGTGGTTTATTGCACTTCCCTGGTCCCCAAGTGTATTGCCCACCTGCCTAGTTATGCCTTCTAATAAATTATTATTCTGTGATAGGTGGGTCAAGTTCTCAGCTCCCAAACAAGCACAGTAACATCGGGAGTATGGCAGCCAGGTAGTGTTACTGCACTTGTGCGGGAGAGGTCACATGAATAGACATACAGTAGCTAGGCGAGTAGACTGGTGCACCAGTGTGGAAACCCAGATAATCTGCATTTTGTTTTATATAAGTGGATCTGGCCAAAAGAGGTAACCATTTCATCAGTGTGATTAGCCCTATTGCCCCATATCAGCAATGTTGTATGCATGAACCTAGTGCTAAATTTTCTTTAAGACCGGTGTGATATGCCAGTCTTAGTAAAATTAAATAATTAAACAAACTCCATAGGGAGGCACCACAATTTTACAATACAAATTCCTCAAACATTTTAACAATTAACCATCGGTTATCCCCAGAGGTGATCCTCCAAACCCCAGATTGCTGGTGGTTCCCCTTACTCTCCATACACACACAGGTTTTGCCTGCTGCCAGATTCCACTGGTTCACAGGCACCAGACTGAGCCCCTGTGTGTTCCCAAGATCACAGTTCCCACTGCCAGTCCACCAATTTACCTATGCAGGGAGTCCAGAGCCTCCCTTGCTCCCCACCACCACCACGACCACCGCACCTCATCCACCAATTATACATTGTTCCAACATCGAGAACCCCCCCCCCCCCCCTCCACTCCCCTTGGCTTCAGTGGCAAGGTCCTGGGCACTACCATTGACAACTCACCATCCCCTACCACTGCCTTCCAAGCCACCTAAACTAGGGTGGGAGGGTGGAAGATTCCCCTCTGGTTCCAGCCCCCTGCTCTCCACATATTTACTAAACTTCTTAGCCCCCACCAACCCCTTCACGTTTCCTCACTCCTAACACCAATCGAATCCTGACCAGCCTTCCTACTAAGCCCCCACCCTGACTCCCTCTCCTTTCTCTGACCCAGACTTCATTCCAACCTATTTCACTACTACTACTTCCATGCATACTCCAGTCCCAGCTCACCCTGTCTTGTGGCCTCCCTCCCAGCCTTACTTTCTGCTTTCTAGCTGCTTCTTAAACAGAACTTTAAATAGTATTAGGAAGAGGATGTGTCCGCTAAACCAAACCTTAGTCAGAGAAGAGAAAGAGTTGAGCATGGAGTATTGAGTATAGAGTGGAATGGAGTAGTGGGAGTGAACAAGCATGGTGGAGGGGGGAGTTAATAAAGACCGGCCAACAAGTATGTTGGTCTAACATAAAGCCATGTCCCCATATCTCATGCCAGATTTACTAAGAATATGCAAAAAAGGAGCCCATGGAGCCTCATAACACAGGACTAGCCAGATATCCGTCCAGGAAGGACCCAGCCAAGGGGTGGTTCCTGTAGGGAAACCACCCAAACCACCACATTAAGTGGTCTTATAAGTCAATGTAATGACAAGGGAAAAACCAGGTATCTATCCACAGACAGTTGTTTCAGGGTGTTGCCCCTCATCAGTGTGGAGCAGGATTCTGGCTAGGTGGGAGCAATGTCTAGTAGAGCCATAAGAGAAACAGATCACTAATCTCAAGGAGACCAGCCAAACGATAACACTGCCGGCTGCTAGTTAAAGCTCTCAATGCAATAAAATCCTAGGTGCATTGCTCCCTGGTAAACATGAATATGCAAAAAAGGAGCGTGTGGAGCCTAATTTAAGAGTCTCAAAACACAGGACTAGCCAGATATCCCTCCGGGAAGGACCAAGCCAAGGGGTGGCTCCTGTAGGGAAACTAAGAGGCATATATCTCTCTGTAAATCCAGGCGGAGGCTGATCTGAGCTGGGGTAGATTTTTGCCCTAATTCACACACATAAATCAAGATAAAACAGGCGTGTGAGGAGGCCTTTCCTCCTCCCGCCTTGCTGCAGCCCCCTGCCTACCCATCAGGCGAGCAGTGTGTACATTGTCTCTCTCTCTAGGGTGTATGCTTCCAGGCACTCCCCTCCCACCTCTCTCCTTCATCCTCCTCTCCATAGATTTGTTTGTCATCTGTTTGTCGTCTGTCTGATAAACTGTATTACAAGGTTTCTTATATTTAAAGCGACTCTGTACCCACAATCTGTCCCCCCAAAACCACTTGTACCTTCGGATAGCTGCTTTTAATCGAAGATCTGTCCTGGGGTCCATGCAGCAGGTGATGCAGTTATTGTCCTAAAAAGAAATTTTTAAACTTGCAGCCCTTTGTCAAACTGCCGTGGCCTAAATTTTTCCTATTCCTCTGCAGTGAACACTGCACAGGTGCCTTAACGATTCAGCCCATGTGCCGTGCTGACACAGCTGATGAATAGGAGAATATCTGCCTGAAGCATTCCTAATGATGAAGAGGGCGGGGAGGAGGGACAGAGTGCTTGTGCCAGCCTAATGCACAGACACTCTAGGCCACGCCAGTTTGACACAGGGCTGCAAGTTTAAAAATTTATTTTTAGGACATTAACTCTATCACTTGCCGAACGGACCCCATAACAGATCTTGGATTAGAAGCAGCTATCTGAAGGTACAAGTGGTTTAGGGTGGGCAGATTGTGGGTACACCAATTATAACCACCAATCATAATATTATGGTAAGCTTATTTTAGCATTATGCCACAATACTAGGCTCATAAGAATACTGCTTTAAGTTTTAGTCATGGTAAAACAAGGGCCTACTGGGTACATATCATAAGCAGGCAAGTTTTCTGGAGTCGAGATCTCTGTAACATTCCATTACTCCCATTTTTACGGACATTATTCCTTTCTAAAAACAGACACAATACAATATGCCATTTACAGCTTCAGCCTCCTTTAAATCTGCATCTTAACTTGCTATTGTATAGCGCCCTGTCTAATCTTTATTCTACAAACGTAACCCATACAGTATGTTAGTAACTGAGCCAAAATCCCCCCCACGCACACGCACATCCTTTCTGCTGGGCTTTCATTCATATGCCGTGTATGCAGAGTGTGCCAGACTCTGCCACAGCTTTCATTCATCAGAAGAATGAAAGATCAGTATGGGCAGTGACAATGCCAGTTTATTTTTTCCCAAAGAAAAGCCTGTTAAATGTTCTGTTCAGATACATAATCGGAGCAGCATGGGCAGATTCCTTGGCTGTAGGCTGCCAAGATTGACACAAAATGCAGGAAAGGTGAAGTACTGACAAAGGTGACATGAAACACATTGAGGTTTGAAAAATACACTTCTTTTGGGATAGAAACAAGATTTTTTTTTCCCCTTTAAGTGTAACTCCGAAGAAAAAATTTTACTCCTAACTGGACTATTCTTGGACTGGGTTTATGGGTTTCTTTTCAAAAGAAAAAGTCTTTGTGTATGTAGATTGGAGAGTAACGTTTTGTATTAAAGTGATATTGTCACCCCCCCCCCCCCCCTTTCCACATCAGGAGTTCTCAGCACTATTCTTCAGCTTTTTATTTTGGAAATTTCATATCTTACCAGATTGTCATGAATGTTCCTGTGCCGAACTCCGTGCGCCCCTTGGCTCGTGCTGCGCGCCTGAGATGGCGCTGATATTCAGTGTTTTTGTATGTTTGTGCGGTGTCCTGGGCCTTGTCTGAACACTGGCCTATTTCCTTCTGTGTTTGTTCGGCCACACCAGCTTTGCCTGAGATACTCCTGGCCACTCCGGAGTTAACTATGATGCTGGTTAGCTAGTCTGACAGACTGTTCTCCCTGCCAGTGAGGTTGCTCCTGCCCCAGGTGTTCTGAGGAGATTAGGGGTCTGGTCCAATCAGCTCCTGCACTGGACCTCTGGTCTCCTATATAGTGTCTGCCAGCCTGCCTCTCACTGCCGGATATTGAGCTTGTCTCTGCCTGGTTCTGTTTCTCTTGCTCTGTTTATTCTGACTCTTCTGCTTTGTATTTCTGACCATCCCTGCTAGCTGCCTGCCCTGACCATATTGCCCGTTTATTAACCTTGCTTCTTGGATTGTGATTTTGTACTTTTCTGCCCGATTGTTGTGACCCGGACTGTCGTCTATTCTTTATTGTGTTTTGTCTGTCTGTCTTGTCTTTTTGTCCCACCAAGCCAGTACAGGGACCGCCGACCAGTTGCTGCCCTAGGGTTTAGCCTAGGGGGGCAAGTAGGTAGAGTCAGTGGGTGGGGCTGAGCTTAGGGTGCACTGTCTGTGTCCGCCATTTTGTCTCTCTTAGTGACTAGTCCTGACACAGATAAAGGATTTCTTGGTGGTCTCTCCCCTCAAAATGCATATTATTGTTGGTGAACAGTGCCGTAGGGGCGTGGCTTGACGGCAGTGGCACCCTATCTTTCCGCCCACATCGACGTTGTAAGCCCTGCCCCTTCATAAAGTCATCTCCATCTAGGCCCCACCTCCTCCGCACCCATTTTAATAGGCCAACCTAGTAAGCCTATTCCAATGGCTGCAAAGGAGGCGGGGTCTACAGTGCTGATGTGGGCGGAAGTATGGGGCACCACGGCTCTTAAGCCCCACCCCTACAGCACTGTTCACCAACAATTACATGCATTTTTGAGGGGAGAGATCCCCAAGAAAACCTTTATACAGTAAGATATGAAAGGTCCAGAATATAAGCTTAAGAATAGTGCTGAGAACTCCAGATATGGAAAGGTGGTGACAATATCACTTTAAGTATTTTTATGTGAAATTGTTTTACTAATGCATGTAAGTATGAAAATGGTAAAGTGATCCCTGACCCGGAGCTGGGCAGAGGTCACTAAGAGGAAAAAGTGTATGTAATGGAGAGTGATGATTATTGTTAAGCTTGAAAAAGGCTCCAGACTACTGAGGAGCTGAAACGCGTTGAGGTATTAAAATAAACACGGTGTGGCTTTTGTATGACATCCATTGTAGAGGTGACATCTTTTTGTATGGCCATCTGCACGATCCCTGCCATAAAGGATTCCCTTGAACTGGCTAGATCCAAGCTAGTTATATTGCTGACATGCTGGTGGTCTACTGCGATGGTCCTTCGCAAGCAGCGGTGACTTTTTTTCTTTTTCTTAGAGCTTTCTTGTAGTGTTGTGCCTATTAATGCCCAACCATTTAAGGTTGGGGGGGGATTTCTATAAGCCTTACATGTATAGGAGAGGGATGGCACTCGACGGAGCTGTGGAGCACCAGGTAGAGGAGTCCAAACAGTAGTACAGAAGGAGAACCGGCACTCACCAACATTCGTGAATACTTATTTATTCATCCCGTGGAGCATAAATGCAATAGATACACAGAATCTTCATCAGAATGTTGGTAAGTGCCGGGTCTCTCTCTCTCTATACTACTATGCAAAAAAAGATCCTGTGGAGCCTCATTCCAGAGTCTCAAAACACAGGACTAGCCAGATATCCCTCCAGGAAGGACCCAACCACGGGCTCTATACTACTATATAAGGGTGCCTGCACACTAAACAATTATCAAGTATTCCGTGAGGATTTGAAGAGGAAAGATTTCTGCTTGAAATTCCTCTTCTATTCTGCTCTGGCAGAATAGGAGCTGAATTCGTGCGGAATTCAAGGATAATTCAAGCAGAATTTCAAGCAGACTTCTATAGGATTCCTCTAATGGAATCTGCCCGAACAAGTGTCATGTCATTGAAACGTTAATTTTTTAATGGGCAGAATTCCGAGTGGATTCCGCTTACATTTCGCTACATTTAGAATTGCTCAGCGTGCACTCAACCTAAGCTTAAGGATACTACACTAGAAAACGCCCTCTACCATGTCTACCAGGTCTGCACAGTTTTTCAGTTTGAAGACAATAGGAACAAATGTGGCTTTATTCTATGTCTATGGATGATAGGGTTTAATAAAAAAAAAAACTCCCCCTCCCCCACCACAACATTGATCAAGGACTGAATTTTTACCAGAATAGACATAATTTAAACACTAGGAGAACTTCTCCACGTTGTTGACAGAAATAAGAATACGTCTGACATGTTTTCTGCGGCAAAACATAACCTATATTTGCATCACTGCTAAAACTTGTAACCAATTATTGGTGTAACCGCAAAAAGAAATCTTTAAAAATATATACAATTGTCAAAAAATATAAATTCAAATGTAAAGGAGTCACATTTCACATAATAGAAAAAAAAAAAGTTAGCGCTTGACTTGCTGTGGCATTTCGGTGCCATTGTCATGTTGCATATCTCTGCTCTCTATTCAGTAATCCTCTTCTGTACACAGAGATTTGACAGCCTTAGATTCGGCAAGATAAACAATATCAGGCTTGCGTTAGCTGAGAATTATATCCGTATAAAAATCTCCGTAACAAAATTGTTATGTGGTAAAGGCCATTAATATTGTTGAGAAATGAGCGATCGTACTCCGGATTTGTGATTACATAAAGGTGCAGTTCTATTAGTATAAAGGAAGCACAATCACTTCTAAATTAGGAAGGTGATAAATTTGTCGGAATCGCAGAATTCTGTTTATGCTAATGTCATATCTTAGAATACAGCTGTAATTTCTATGCCGCTATTACACAGAATGGCTTTGAAAAGCTCGGCGTTTCAGGAGAGGCTTAAAAAAAGGAAGTCAAGGACAAAAAAGCTTCTCGAAATTGGGCTCCTATTACCATCCATCATGGGCTTTTGCCAAAGACACTCAACAATACGCATGCATCCGGCACAGCGTTTCCCCCGTAATTGTCCCAATGGAGCTTTCAGTTTTGTCATTGTTCTCTGGAACGATGACCTTTGTCGATCATTTTGTCAACTCCCAATCGCATATTGCTTGTCAGGAACCCTGGGCATGTTCCGTCACCAAAACTGGAGTTACTTACGGAACTCAATCTGCTAATCATTGAGCCGTGGGCTAGTGCTTAGCATTGGTGTCAGCAGCTGAAATCTCCCAAGGTCAACATTGGATGGAGGTCGATATGTTGTTTAGGTGCACAGTGTCCCATCAATGCTTTAGAAAGATTTTTAGGTAAAACTTATCCAATTTAAAGCAATATCACCACTAGAGATACATCACAGCTGATCTCTGGCAGGAGAACAATGTCGAGACCAAAGAGATGTTACTCACCTTGCCCTAGCTCTACTAGTGTGTTTCGCTTCTCCTTCCCTGGTGGCTTTGTCCATGTCAGCAGTTGTATTATACTGCCTTGGCATTTACTGATGACATCACTTATAATTTTCTGACACAAGTATCTTTGTATATTTGCCTATTCCATAACCTCATCATATCTCATCATACCTGTTCCTGGCTGATAATTTCCTACTCCTGCACTTTTTCCTAGTGTGATGTCTCTGACAAAGCTGTTGACTTTTGATCCTGAACCCTTTGGCTATGTCCTTGGCTGTGTCTCTCGTATAATTCTTGATACCACTGTGATTTGACTTTCTGCTCTAACCTCTGGCTATGCATCGATCTACCTTTCATCTCACATAGTGCGGTTTCCACCAATTTGTCGACCCTTGAAACAAAGACCATACAGGGACAAGTAGTAGATCTCAATAGATGCTGAGTACCAAAAATCATCGTCCACTGTTTCATGTCATCCTTCATTAGTATATTTTACTATTTAAAGGGGAATTCTGGGCATTGCAATCTTTTTCGATATATTACTTGTGTTGCTGAGAAAATAATAAAATTTATACTCACCTATCATGCTCCCCCTGTGGTCCTCCTGTGGCATCTTCACGTTCTCTGCTGAACACTCAAGCTAGACTTTTTTGGGCAGTGACACCCTGCTCAGCCAGTCACTACAGTGCTGCATAATTGTCTAAGAGGGCTGCCACAGCCGACACAAGTCCGTCTTGGAAGTAGTGGCCAGAGCATTTAGCGGGGACCTGAAGACACCACAGGTAAGTATGGTGTCTTCAAGTGCCAGTGTTAGGGCTTCACTTGTCCTTTGTTCCTGGGTCCCAGCCTGACACCTGCTATATTTTTATTCTTTCTGATCCGAACTTCTTTTAACCCCTCTATATTTTCCTAGGGGGATGCACTAAACGTCTTATTATCTGAATGTTGAGCAGTCATTTAGAAAACTATGGGTTTGTAAGACACTATTGCCTGACCCCTGGATTATGTCGCTTACTTCTCTCCCCTCCAGAAAACATTTTAGCACACTGACTGTTGGTTCTGCAGCCCGCAGTTGGTCTTGTATTCTCTTCCTGAAAGTGTAGCTGGTCGTACCTAAAAGGATTTCCTATTGATCGGAAAGTGAGGTTTTCAGCAGGGCTCCAAGTGCCTTAAAAACTGAGTTAACGGAGAAGGTGCAGTTACTTCCCTGCATAAAAAATCCAACATTTCCTGCCACCTTACAAGAAAGCTTTGCATCTGTACGCCAGAGATACTTGTAATCCTTTCACGTAACTAATAACCATGAAAAATAGCTGGAAATAACTACTCTATATATAGGTGCAACAAGCAAAATATGAAGCCTGGAATTCAATCAGATGGTGGGTTGTTTCCAAGGAATGTGAAGGTCTCTGCTCGGCAGTTGAAAGGAATTGTGAAGTATTTCATATAGCAAGGGGTCGTACAATAGGTAAAGGATTTAAAGGGCGTTTCCAGGGTTAAAAAAAAAGCTAAGGATAGAAAGTTACAAACTTTAATACGGGCCAATTAGGCTGGGTTCACACTACGATTTTCCTATCTGTTTAACGTACACGTTTCATGAAAAGAACTGATGCAAAAAGGGATGTAATTGTGCGCCATCTGCTTGGATCCGTTTTTCCATTGACTATCGAGACGGATGCATTTTTTTAACGTACGCAAAAAGAGTGTTGACTGCATTTTTCTGTCCGCTAAAAGTAACCAACTAAAAATAGATACGTTGAACGGATAGGAAAAATGTAGCCCAGCCTTATCTGCAAAGAGTGTTGCTAGAAACTATTGTGTAAAAGTGTCAGGGATCAGCTGAGGAGCGCGAAAATGCCCACTTGTTGGCTGATGGCATCTTTTGTGCGAGAAGTAAAATTTATTGTTAATGGCCGCACGTCTCCCTATATGAACAGGTGATGTACAGCCGATGGCAATGCATTTTAATTAAAAAACAATAATCTTTAGTGCGTCCCTGCCCATTGTGCTTTCTAAAGGCATTGCAAATGAGCACCGATCAGGCTGATCAATATTGATGAGCGAACATCCCGATGTTCGGTTCGGATCCCAAACACAAACATTAAAAAAATTATCATGATTGGTTCGGTTCGTGTTTGCTGAACATACACAAACAAAAGACGAACGTACAATAGAAGCATACATTTTGGTCTACGCACATGCGTACAGATTATCAGGTGCAATGTGTAAATACGACGTTCTGTATGTTTCGGTCTTGAATTACGTACATGCGCACAAATTATCAGGTGCAAAGTGTGAATTGCGCAATTGCATACATCGTGAGATAAACGTTCGCATGTTCAAATTTGTTCAGAAATGATGGTTATAACCATTCCGATCATCGAACAATTTGTTCGTGATGGGTGAACACGAACAATTAGCATCATGTTCATACGAACATACAAACATTTACGAACATGTTTGCTCATCACTACTAATCAGTGCTTGCTTGTGTCTTTGCATGTTGAGCCATGTAAAAGATAAGATGTCTGGTCTAAAGGTGCCCATACCATTTATTTCTGAAATTGGCACTGGTGGCTGGTTCAACTGACAATATAAGGCGTGTGGGGGCTTCCCCAAAATGTTGCTTTATTAGGCCCACTTTCCATCTATCCCTTTTCATGGTATGCTAT